>NC_084573.2:3885000-4032500 GCF_033978685.3 Nerophis lumbriciformis
ACTTACATCATGTGTTGTCTTCATTAGAACACTTATATATGACTTTTAAAGTCATTTTGATAGTAGGCTAATGTAGCTAATATAGACACTAACATCAGTAATTATTAATGGCAGTGTAGTACCTTTTTTAATTAATTAGTACCGGCATACCGTACTAGCCACCTTCGTTTAGCATAGCAATGGTGCGGTTCCCCTTTACTTCGGTCTTAAACAGCTTCCTCCCGGTCTGTGCCCAAAGTCTTAGAAGGCGCACAACATTTGGAAGACACTGAATTGATTAAAATGAATAAAAACCTTATCTGAAAAACAGCAGAGCCAACATGGAGCTTTTTTTCAAGGTTAAAAATTATTTTCAAGGTAAAAAATGATTTTCAAGGTAAAAAAAAATTTATGGGTGAAAAAAAAATTTAAGGTAATTTTTTTTTTCAAGGTTAAAAATGATTTTCAAGGTAAAAAATGATTTTCAAGGTAAAAAATTTTTTTCAAGGTAAAATTTTTTTTTCCAAGGTAAAAAATTATTTTCAAGGTAAAAAACATTTTTCAATGTAAAAAATGATTTTCAAGGTAAAATTTTTCTTTCAAGGTAAAAATTTTTTTTCAAGGTTAAAAATGATTTTCAAGGTAAAAAATGATTTTGTAGGTAAAAAAAAATGTTTAAGGTAAAAAAAAATTTTCAAGGTAAAATCTTTTTTTCAAGGTAAAAAATGATTTTCAAGGTAAAAAAAAATTTTCAAGGTAAAAAAAATTTTTCAAGGTAAAAAAAATTTTTCAAGGTTAAAAATGATTGTGAAGGTAAAAAATGATTTTCAAGGTAAAAAATTATTTTCAAGGTAAAAAAAATTTTTCAAGGTAAAAAATTATTTTCTAGGTAAAAAAAAATGTTTACGGTAAAAAAAAAGTTTCAAGGTAAAAATTTTTTTTCAAGGTAAAAAATGATTTTCAAGGTAAAAAATGATTTTCAAGGTAAAAAATTTTTTTAAAGGTAAAGAATGATTTTCAAGGTAAAAAGTGATTTTCAAGGTAAAAAAAAATTTTCAAGGTTAAAAATGATTTTCAAGGTAAAAATGATTTTCAAGGTAACATTTTTTTTCAAGGTAAAAAATGATTTTCAAGGTAAAAAAAAATTTTCAAGGTAACATTTTTTTCCAAGGTTAAAAATGATTTTCAAGGTAAAAAATGATTTTCTAGGTAAAAAAAATGTTTAAGGTAAAAACATTTTTCAAGGTAAATTTTTTTTTTCTAGGTTAAAAATGATTTTCAAGGTAAAAAATGATTTTCAAGGTAAACATTTTTTTTCAAGGAACGGGTCTTTTGTGTATATAGTAAAAGTTTTACATATTTGAGTTCAACTCGTGAAAAAGGGGAGCAAAAACAAGTGTTGCGTTTATTTTTGTTCAGTGTACATAGACCTTTTCATACTAAATTCTATACCATAAACCAGCCTCTTCTAGAAACTTCACAAAAAATGTTCTGGTTCCTGCTTTGAGAGTAACCTTCTTCTATCCATGTCTTCTAACGTCCTTGTCCTTGTTGATAAGGTGCAATGTCCTAAGTCTGGTGTTCCTTCTTCTTTAATGCTCTCCCTTACAGTTCTTCCCACTCCTACTGTGTTCTGTATTGCATGCAAGTGTCCTAGTGTTGTACTCATGTCCCAATGTGATTGCCACTCTTTCAAAAGATGTCCTTTACTCAATGATGTTGCCTCAGGCTTACTGAGGAGTACCTCTCTGTGCTGCTCGAACGTTTGCCAGCTGATCGGCCAATTAATTGCCCTTTATGTCTGTGTGAGTCGGAACCCATAGAAACCTTAAACTGGTATTCACCCTCTCAAGCCTGAACATTATTAAAGGTAATTAATTAATTGCTTCCTTTGCAATATATCGCTCACATTTTCAGTGTTTTTCAACAGTTCTTCGTCGTTGTGTACCATGGCAAATTTTCTGAGAACTTCCGCAGCTCGTAGCGCATCTTTCATGGTCGGTGCTGTGTCAGTGTCTTCGTCCTCAGTATCGTCCGGCTTCCTCGCCACAGACGTTAGAATGTCCTCGTCGGTGCGGGGTCCCGGACATTCCAAATCCTTTTCCCGAGGGTTACATCTTTCCTTGAAGTCTCTCTTGCCCAGTCCGGTGGCAGAGTAAAAGGGCGTGTCATCTTCCTCCTCGTCTTCTGGCTGGGAGCCCTCAAAAGCTCTCGCGTCATCGGCGAAGGCCCGGAAAAAACTATCACGGATGGTTTCCGGTTTTACGGTCTCCCAAGCCTTCCTCAGTGAGTACATGGCTCCGAGGAGATCTTGCGTAAATGTTTCATTAGCTCGGAGGAATGCCACCTTTTTCTTGGTCAGCATTTTTCTGTAGTGAAATTTCAGCGTGCGGACGATCTCCCGAGTCACGGGTCGGGAGGCTGACGTGGAGTTTGGGGGGAGGATGACCAGTTTTACCGCTCGCAGACCTTCCACGTGTGGATGGGCCGAGCAGCCTAATGCACACCTGTGCAATAATCATGCTGTTAAATCAGCATCTCGATATGCCACACTTGTGAGGTGGGATGGATTATCTTGACAAAGAAGAAATGCTCACTAACACAGATTTGTGAACAATATTTTCAAGGTAAAAAATGATTTTCAAGGTAAAAAATGATTTTCTAGGTAAAAAAAAATGTTTAAGGTAAAAAAAAATTTCAAGGTAAAAAACATTTTTCAAGGTAAAAAACATTTTTCAAGGTAACATTTTTTTTTCAATGTAAAAAATGATTTTCAAGGTAAAATTTGTTTTTCAAGGTAAAAATTTTTTTTCAAGGTAAAAAATGATTTAAGGTAAAAAATGATTTTCAAGGTAAAAAATGATTTTCAAGGTAAAAAAAAAAAAATATGGTTAAAAAAAATTTTCCAAGGTAATTTTTTTTTTTCAAAGTTAAAAATGATTTTCAAGGTAAAAAATGATTTTCAAGGTAAAAAAAATTTATGGGTAAAAAAAAATGTAAGGTAAAAAATTTTTTCAAGGTTAAAAATGATTTTCTAGGTAAAAAATGATTTTCAAGGTAAAACATTTTTTTCAAGGTAAAATTTTTTTTTTCAAGGTAAAAAATTATTTTCAAGGTAAATAACATTTTTCAAAGTAAATTTTTTTTTTCAATGTAAAAAATGATTTTCAAGGTAAAATTTTTTTTTCAAGGTAAATTTTTTTTTTCAAGGTTAAAAATGATTTTCAAGGTTAAAAATGATTTTCAAGGTAAAAAATGATTTTCTAGGTAAAAAAAATGTTTAAGGTAAAAAAAAATTCCAAAGTAAAATTTTTTTTTCAAGGTTAAAAATGATTTTCAAGGTAAAAAATGATTTTCAAGGTAAAAAAAAATTTTTCAAGGTAAATTTTTTTTTTCAAGGTAAAAAATGATTTTCAAGGTAAAAAATGATTTTCAAGGTAAAAAATGATTTTCAAGGTAAAAAAAATTTAAGGTAAAAAATGATTTTCAAGGTAAAAAAAAATTTTCAAGGTAAAAAAAATTTTTCAAGGTAAATTTTTTTTTCAAGGTTAAAAATGATTTTCAAGGTAACATTTTTTTTTCAAGGTAAAAAATGATTTTCAAGGTAAAAAAAATGTTTCAAGGTAAAAAAAAATTTCAAGGTTAAAAATGATTTTCAAGGTAAAAAATGATTTTCTAGGTAAAAAAACGTTTTCAAGGAACGGGTCTTTTGTGTATATAGTAAAAATTTTACATACTTGAGTTCAACTCGTGAAAAATGGGAGCAAAAACAAGTGTTGCGTTTATTTTTGTTCAGTGTACATACACCTTTTCATACTAAATTCTATACCATAAACCAGCCTCTTCTAGAAACTTCACTAAAATGTTCTGGTTCCTGCTTAGTACTCCTTTGAGAGTAACCTTCTTCCAACGTCCTTGTCCTTGTTGATAAGGTGCAATGTCCTAAGTCCGGTGTTCCTTCTTCTTTAATGCTCTCCCTTACAGTTCTTCCCACTCCTACTGTGTTCTGTATTGCATGCAAGTGTCCTAGTGTTGTACTCATGTCCCAATGTGATTGCCACTCTTTCAAAAGATGTCCTTTACTCAATGATGTTGCCTCAGGCTTACTGAGAAGTACCTCTCTGTGCTGCTCGAACGTTAATGTCTGCTTTGCCAGCTGATCGGCCAATTAACTGCCCTTTATGCCTGTGTGAGTCGGAACCCATAGGAACCTTGAACTGGTATTCACCCTCTCAAGCCTGAACATCCATCGATCCATCCATCCATCTTCTTCCGCTTATCCGAGGTCGGGTCGCGGGGGCAGCAGCCTAAGCAGGGAAGCCCAGACTTCCCTCTCCCCAGCCACTTCGTCCAGCTCTTCCTGTGGGACCCCGAGGCGTTCCCAGGCCAGCCGGGAGACATAGTCTTCCCAACGTGTCCTGGGTCTTCCCCGCGGCCTCCTACCGGTCGGACGTGCCCTAAACACCTCCCTAGGGAGGCGTTCGGGTGGCATCCTGACCAGATGCCCGAACCACCTCATCTGGCTCCTCTCGATGTGGAGGAGCAGCGGCTTTACTTTGAGCTCCTCCCGGATGAAAGCGCTTCTCACCCTATCTCTAAGGGAGAGCCCCGCCACCCGGCGGAGGAAACTCATTTTGGCCGCTTGTACCCGTGATCTTGTCTTTTCGGTCATAACCCAAAGCTCATGACCATAGGTGAGGATGGGAACGTAGATCGACCGGTAAATTGAGAGCTTTGCCTTCCGGCTCAGCTCCTTCTTCACCACAACGGACCGATACAGCGTCCGCATTACTGAAGACGCCACACCGATCCGCCTGTCGATCTCACGATTCACTCTTCCCTCACTCGTGAACAAGACTCCGAGGTACTTGAACTCCTCCACTTGGGGCAAGATCTCCTCCCCAACCCGGAGATGGCACTCCACCCTTTTCCGGGCGAGAACCATGGACTCGGACTTGGAGGTGCTGATTCTCATCCCAGTCGCTTCACACTCGGCTGCGAACCGATCCAGTGAGAGCTGAAGATCCTGGCCTGATGAAGCCATCAGGACCACATCATCTGCAAAAAGCAGAGACCTAATCCTGCAGCCACCAAACCAGATCCCCTCAACGCCTTGACTGCGCCTAGAAATTCTGTCCATAAAAGTTATGAACAGAATGGGTGACAAAGGGCAGCCTTGGCGGAGTCCAACCCTCACTGGAAACGTGTCCGACTTACTACCGGCAATGCGGACCAAGCTCTGGCACTGATCATACAGGGAGCGGACTGCCACAATCAGACAGTCCGATACCCCATACTCTCTGAGCACTCCCCACAGGACTTCCCGAGGGACACGGTCGAATGCCTTCTCCAAGTCCACAAAACACATGTAGACTGGTTGGGCAAACTCCCATGCACCCTCAAGGACCCTGCCGAGAGTATAGAGCTGGTCCACAGTTCCACGACCAGGACGAAAACCACACTGTTCCTCCTGAATCCGAGGTTCGACTATCCGGCGTAGCCTCCTCTCCAGTACACCTGAATAGACCTTACCGGGAAGGCTGAGGTGTGTGATCCCACGATAGTTAGAACACACCCTCCGGTTCCCCTTCTTAAAGAGCCTGAACATTATTAATGGTAATTAATTAATTGCTTCCTTTGCAATATATCGCTCACATTTTCAGTGTTTTTCAACAGTTCTTCGTCGTTGTGTACCATGGCAAATTTTCGGAGAACTTCCGCAGCTCGTAGCGCATCTTTCATGGTCGGTGCTGTAGAGTCGGCGTCAGTGTCTTCGTCCTCAGTATCGTCCGGCTTCCTCGCCACAGACGTTAGAATGTCCTCGTCGGTGCGGGGTCCTGGACATTCCAAATCCTCTTCCCGAGGGTTACATCTTTCCTTGAAGTCTCTCTTGCCCAGTCCGGTGGCAGAGTAAAAGGGCGTGTCGTCTTCCTCCTCGTCTTCTGGCTGGGAGCCCTCAAAAGCTCTCGCGTCATCGGCGAAGGCCCGGAAAAAACTATTACGGATGGTTTCCGGTTTTACGGTCTCCCAAGCCTTCCTCAGTGAGTACATGGCTCCGAGGAGATCTTGCGTAAATGTTTCATTAGCTCGGAGGAACGCCACCTTTTTCTTGGTCAGCATTTTTCTGTAGTGAAATTTCAGCGTGCGGACGATCTCCCGAGTCACGGGTCGGGTAGCTGACGTGGAGTTTGGGGGGAGGATGACCAGTTTTACCGCTCGCAGACCTTCCACGTGTGGATGGGCCGAGCGGTTATCGACAATTACAACGATTTTGCGCTGTTGAAGGAACATGTGTCGGTCCAGCTGTTGAAGCCACGTGGTGAACAAGGCGGGAGTCATCCGGGCTTTTTTATCGTGCCCGTATTGCAGAGGCAAACGTCGCACGCCCTTCAAACACTCGTGGGACTTTCCAACGACAAACAAAGGGACTTTATCGCTGCCGTCCATATTCGCTGACACCATCAGCGTGACGCGATCTTTAGGCTGTTTCTCCCAGACTGCCGATTGGCCGTTGCTGGCGTAATCCGGCGTGCGTTTGAAAAAGAGCGCCGTTTCGTCTGCGTTGTATATGTCTCTGGGCTGGTAGTCCGAAAATACCTTTGCCAGGCGCGCTTTCCAGTGCCCCGGCTGAGACAAGTTGCCGTCTTTACCACATACTCGCTTGTGTGTCAAGTTGTAGCGTTGCTTGAAACGGGTGAACCAGCCATTTGAGGGGATGAAGTTAGCGACTCCGAGGTCTCTGGCGAACTGTTCCGCTTTCTGCGAAAGCAAGTCCCGTCTAAGTGGGAGCGTGGGATGTTTCTTCCGCACGTCACAGTACCACAAGTAAAGAGCCTTCTCCACATCGGGGTTTTTGGCCAGCTTTATTTTCTTGCAGTTGGAGTTGGCGTTCCCGGACTCGTATTGCTCTTTTATTTTGGTGGAGTTTTTGATCCAGCCGCTCAGAGTGTTGCGCTTGACGTGGAACTGTTCCTGTACCGCAGTCCGAGCAGTTCCTCCTTCCACCGCCTTGACTGCTTGGTACTTACTATCTAATGTGTGCAGTTCTAACTTTCGCTTTTGTCCACGCTCGGCCATTGGAATAAAAACCGACTAGTCCATAAATGACGATGTTGGAATAATTGTTTGTAAGTTATCACAAAAGAAACGTTGTATTATGAATGCTGTCTTTCGAGGCCTAACAAGAGGAAGAAGGCTCGTGAAACGCCACTGTGATTTCAACACGGACAGATGGCAGGATCTGCTCAACTTCCAGAGGAACTCTCTTTGAAGTGTTAAACGAACTCTCTCTGAAGTATTTCACAAACTCTCTTCCAACTATTTGGTGACCGAGGTCAACGCTATTTACGACCCGCTGCCCTCTTGAAGTCCCTGTTGGTCAGGAGACGGGAGGGGTTATCCATTGTCCTCCAACACCTGCCCCAGCTGGATCCAGGAAGAGCCCAAGCCCGAGAAATCCTCTTCTTGGACTTCAATGAGACCGAAAACAATGACTGTTTTACATACTTCCCATTCCTGCTGTGACATGTGTTGGTGCGTGAACATTGAACATCCGAATAAATGAGGAGACGAAAACCTTCTTCGTCAGAGCGTGGTGCAGGACTGTGCAGAGAGTGCAGTGGCCATGTCTCTCCTCAATATTGAGTCCAAATTGAATTCTGTCTCTGTTTGATTCCTTGCCTTTTGTCTTGTTTAATAGATGTCCTCAGTGTTTGAACGTGACAGACGATAAAGTGAAGAGCTAGTCTACTCGATAAAGAGTTTTAAAAATGGATTAAAACTCGTCTTTGATCTTAAAGTGAGGCTGGTCTTCAGGTTTAAAGTCCTCGTTGGGGCTTCCGTCCTCGTTGAGGATGCGCGCTGCCGTGTAGCCAACGATTGGATACTTGGCTTTGTAGGTGTCCTCAAAGACCCTGTCCAGGGAGTCCAGCTGCTGCTTCGTGAGGCCGGTCTGTCACCGAAAATACATTTACAACCAAATTATTACATTGCTCAGAGGAAACTGGTATCAGTATGCAGTCTCAAAATAAAAGCATACATGAAGTAACATTTTGAGAGACAGCCATCGATCACTCCTTAAAAAAGGGGCCAACTTTTCTTACCTATTGGTACCTGCTTATGTGTATTTGGGATCCTATTGGTACCTGCTTATGCCTATGGCAGTGTTTTTCAACCACTGATACAGTCTGGTGTGCCGTGGGAGATTATCTAGTTTCACCTATGGGTTAAAAATATTGTTTGCAAAGCAGTAATTATAGTCTGCAAATGATGTGTTGTTGAGTGGTCGGTGCCGTCTAGAGCTCGGTAGAGTAACCGTGTAATACTCTTCCATATCAGTAGGTGGCAGCCGGTATCTAATTGCTTTGTAGATGTCGGAAACAGCTGGTGGCACCGTACAGGTAAAAAGGTGCTTAATATGCTTAAACCAAAAATAAACAAAAGGTGAGTGGCGCTAAGAAAAGGCGTTGAAGCTTTGGGAAGGCTATGCCGAACGAAACTAAGACTGAACTGTCTACAAAGTAAACAAAAACAGAATGCTGGATGACAGCAAAGACTTACTGTGGAGCAAAGATGGCGTCCACAGTGTACATCCGAACATGACAAAGAAGGATAAAAACAGCTAAAATATTTTGGATTGCTAAAACAAAGTTGATGCGGGAAATATCGCTCAAAGGAAGACATGAAACTGCTGCAGGAAAATAACCAAAAAAAGAGAAAAAGCCACCAAAATACATACTTGCCAACCCTCCCGGATTTTCCGGGGGACTCCCGAAATTCAGCGCCTCTCCCGAAAATAATAATTTTTATTATTAAATATACTTGTTAAATAAAACCATGGCCTTGTTTTTAATGAATACTTAGGTCTACTACACTACTGTATTTTAATGTTGTCATTATGGTGGTACTTAATGAATACTTAGGTCTACTACACTACTGTATTTTAATGTTGTCATTATGCTGGTACTTAATGAATACTTAGGTCTACTACACTACTGTATTTTAATGTCATTATGGTGGTACTTAATGAATACTTAGGTCTACTACACTACTGTATTTTAATGTTGTCATTATGGTGGTACTTAGTGAATACTTAGGCCTACTATGCTACTGTTTTTAATGTTGTCATTATGGTGGTACTTAATGAATACTTAGGCCTACTACACTACTGTATTTAATGTTGTCATTATGGTGGTACTTAATACTTGGTCTACTACACTACTGTATTTTAATGTTGTCATTATGGTGGTACTTAGTGAATACTTAGGTCTACTACACTACTGTATTTTAATGTTGTCATTATGATGGTACTTAATGAATACTTAAGTCTACTACACTACTGTATTTTAATGATGTAATTGTGGTGGTACTTAATGAATACTTATGTCTACTACACTACTGTATTTTATTGTCATTATGGTGGTACTTAGTGAATACTTAGGTCTACTACACTACTGCATTTTAATTTTGTCATTATGGTGGTACTTGATGAATACTTAGGTCTACTACACTACTGTATTTTGATTTTGTCATTATGGTGGTACTTAATGAATACTTAAGTCTACTACACTACTGTATTTTAATGATGCAATTGTGGTGGTACTTAATGAATACTTAGGTCTACTACACTACTGTATTTTAATGTTGTCATTATGGTGGTATCTAATGAATACTTGGGTCTACTACACTACTGTATTTTAATGTTGTCATTATGGTGGGACTTTAATACTTAGGTCTACTACACTACTGTATTTTGGTGGTACTTAGTGAATACTTAGGTCTACTACACTACTGTATTTTAATGTTGTCATTATGGTGGTACTTAGTGAATACTTAGGTCTACTACACTACTGTATTTTAATGTTGTGATTATGGTGGTACTTAGTGAATACTTAAGTCTACTACACTACTGTATTTTAATGATGTAATTGTGGTGGTACTTAGTGAATACTTAGGTCTACTACACTACTGTATTTTAATGTTGTCATTATGGTGGTACTTAATGAATACTTAGGTCTACTACACTACTGCATTTTAATTTTGTCATTATGGTGGCACTTGATGAATACTTAGGTCTACTACCCTACTGTATTTTGATGTCATTATGGTGATACTTAATGAACACTTAGGCCTACTACGCTACTGTTTTTAATGTTGTCATTATGGTGGTACTTAATTAATACTTGGTCTACTACACTACTGTATTTTAATGTTGTCATTATGGCGGTACTTAATTAATACTTGGTCTACTACACTACTGTATTTTAATGTTGTCATTATGGTGGTACTTAATTAATACTTGGTCTACTACACTACTGTATTTTAATGTTGTCATTATGGCGGTACTTAATTAATACTTGGTCTACTACACTACTGTATTTTAATGTTGTCATTATGGCGGTACTTAATTAATACTTGGTCTACTACACTACTGTATTTTAATGTTGTCATTATGGTGGTACCTATGGAATACTTGGGTCTACTGTATTTTAATGGTGTCATTATGGTGGTACCTAATGAATACTTAGGTCGACTACACTACTGTATTTTAATGTTGTCATTATGGTGGTACTTAATGAATACTTAGGTCTACTACACTACTGTATTTTAATGTTGTCATTATGGTGGTACTTAATGAATACTTAGGTCTACTACACTACTGTATTTTAATGTTGTCATTATGGTGGTACTTAGTGAATACTTAAGTCTACTACACTACTGTATTTTAATTATGTAATTGTGGTGGTACTTAATGAATACTTAGGTCTACTACACTACTGTATTTTAATGTTGTCATTATGATGGTACTTAATGAATACCTAGGCCTACTACCCTACTGTATTTTGATGTCATTATGGTGATACTTAATGAACACTTAGGCCTACTACGCTACTGTTTTTAATGTTGTCATTATGGTGGTACTTAATGAATACTTAGGCCTACTACACTACTGTATTTTAATGTTGTGATTATGGTGGTACTTAATGAATACTTAGGTCTACTACACTACTGTATTTTAATGTTGTCATTATGGTGGTACTTAATTAATACTTGGTCTACTACACTACTGTATTTTAATGTTGTCATTATGGTGGTACTTAATGAATACTTAAGCCTACTATGCTATTGTATTTTATTTTAAGCCATTATGGTGGTGGCCAAGTTTTTTTCCAAGGTGGTACTTGGTTTAAAAAAAAGTTTGAGAGCCGCTGCTGTGTCAATACCAGACTGGCGTTGAAACAGGAGTTCAGAACACGTCACAACTGGGTCACTTGAACAATGCGGCATCCTGGGCTTAACGCACACAGCAACAAACAAAAGGACAATAAAAAGGTCTTCTCACGGTATCTGACGTCAGGTCTTCGGGGTCGAGGGACATCTTCGCTACGGCTCGGGTGGAGTCCTTGCCAGCCAAGGCGTTGTATGCCGCGTTTTTGCCATAAAACTCTGAAACCGTAAATAAGAAGTAGAAATGAGACATTACGTGTGAGGTTAGAGGTAAATACAAGCACCTTTTCCCTTGGTAACATCGAACACCACCCCTTTGACCGCCATGTAGATGGACTCGCCCTCCTGGCAACGGAGATGCGTTCAGGGGTTGCGGCACAAAACACGCGACATAACATTTATTCATAACATAATGGCAGTTATACGCTACCTGGCTTCCGTCGTACCTCTTCAGCTCCTCCTCGGTGAATAACCTCACGGGCTTGGTGGCGGCTTTGTACTTTAACTTGACGTCGTCCGCCGAAACCAGGCTAATAAATAATAGCGATAAGAACAGGAGGTTAGCTCCGGTTGTTGCCATGGCAGAGTCGCTTTTGTTTGCCGGAGGCGGAAATGAACGCACCGTTTCACTTCCGGTGTCGCGTCTATATATGGTCAATGGTGCGTTTTGGTGTAGTTATTAACAAGTAGTCTCGTCCCATGTTTCTAACATTATTAACTAGTCACCTAGTCTCATGTTTCTAACATTAACTAGTAGTCTAGTCCTATGTTTCTAACATTATTAACAAGTTGTCTAGTCCCATGTTTTTAACATTATTAACTAGTCACCTAGTCTCATGTTTCTAACATTAACTAGTCATCTAGTCTCATGTTTATAACATGATTAACTAGTAGTCTATTATCATGTTTCTAACATTACTAATGACTCGTCTAGTCCCATGTTTCTAACATTATTAACTAGTCACCTAGTCTCATGATTCTAACATTATTAACGAGTCGTCTAGTCCCATGTTTCTAACATTATTAACTAGTCACCTTGTCTCATGTTTCTAACATTAACTAGTAGTCTAGTCTCATGTTTCTAACACTATTAACGAGTCGTCTAGTCCCATGTTTCTAACATTATTAACTAGTCACCTAGTCCCATGTTTCTAACATTATTAACGAGTCGTCTAGTCCCATGTTTCTAACATTATTAACTAGTCATCTAGTCCCATGTTTCTAACATTATTAACTAGTCATCTAGTCCCATGTTTCTAACAGTATAACATAGTAGTCTAGTCCCATGTTTCTAACATTATTAACTAGTAGTCTAGTCCCATGTTTCTAACATTATTAACGAGTCATCTAGTCCCATGTTTCTAACATTCACTAGTCATCTAGTCTCATGTTTACAACATGATTAACTAGTAGTCTAGTATCATGTTTCTAACATTATTAACGAGTCGTCTAGTCCCATGTTTCTAACATTATTAACTAGTCACCTAGTCCCATGTTTCTAACATTATTAACGAGTCGTCTAGTCCCATGTTTCTAACATTATTAACTAGTCATCTAGTCCCATGTTTCTAACATTATTAACTAGTCATCTAGTCCCATGTTTCTAACAGTATAACATAGTAGTCTAGTCCCATGTTTCTAACATTATTAACTAGTAGTCTAGTCCCATGTTTCTAACATTATTAACGACTCATCTAGTCCCATGTTTCTAACATTCACTAGTCATCTAGTCTCATGTTTACAACATGATTAACTAGTAGTCTAGTCCTATGTTTCTAACATTATTAACGAGTTGTCTAGTCCCATGTTTTTAACATTATTAACTAGTCACCTAGTCTCATGTTTCTAACATTAACTAGTCATCTAGTCCCATGTTTCTAACATTATTAACTAGTAGTCTAGTCCCATGTTTCTAACATTATTAACGACTCATCTAGTCCCATGTTTCTAACATTCACTAGTCATCTAGTCTCATGTTTACAACATGATTAACTAGTAGTCTAGTCCTATGTTTCTAACATTATTAACGAGTTGTCTAGTCCCATGTTTTTAACATTATTAACTAGTCACCTAGTCTCATGTTTCTAACATTAACTAGTCATCTAGTCTCATGTTTATAACATGATTAACTAGTAGTCTACTATCATGTTTCTAACATTACTAATGACTCGTCTAGTCCCATGTTTCTAACATTATTAACTATTCACCAAGTCTCATGTTTCTAACATTATTAACGAGTCGTCTAGTCCCATGTTTCTAACATTATTAACTAGTCGTCTAGTCTCATGTTTCTAACATTAACTAGTAGTCTAGTCTCATGTTTCTAACATTATTAACGAGTCGTCTAGTCCCATGTTTCTAACATTATTAACTAATCACCTAGTCCCATATTCTAACATTATTAACGAGTCACCTAGTCTCATGTTTCTAACATTAACTAGTAGTCTAGTCTCATGTTTCTAACATTATTAACGAGTCGTCTAGTCCCATGTTTCTAACATTATTAACTAGTAGGCTAGTCCCATGTTTCTAACATTATTAACTAGTCACCTAGTCTCATGTTTCTAACATTAACTAGTAGTCTAGTCTCATGTTTCTAACATTATTAACGAGTCGTCTAGTCCCATGTTTCTAACATTATTAACTTTTCACCAAGTCTCATGTTTCTAACATTATTAACGAGTCGTCTAGTCCCATGTTTCTAACATTATTAACTAGTCACCTAGTCTCATGTTTCTAACATTAACTAGTAGTCTAGTCTCATGTTTCTAACATTATTAACGAGTCGTCTAGTCCCATGTTTCTAACATTATTAACTAATCACCTAGTCCCATATTCTAACATTATTAACGAGTCACCTAGTCTCATGTTTCTAACATTAACTAGTAGTCTAGTCTCATGTTTCTAACATTATTAACGAGTCGTCTAGTCCCATGTTTCTAACATTATTAACTAGTAGGCTAGTCCCATGTTTCTAACATTATTAACGAGTTGTCTATTCCCATGTTTCTAACATTATTAACTAGTCACCAAGTCTCATGTTTCTAACATTAACTAGTAGTGTAATCTCATGTTTCTAACATTATTAACTAGTAGTCTAGTCCTATGTTTCTAACATTATTAACAAGTTGTCTAGTCCCATGTTTTTAACATTATTAACGAGTTGTCTAGTCCCATATTTTTAACATTATTAACTAGTCATCGAGTCTCATGTTTCTAACATTAACTAGTCATCTAGCCTCATGTTTATAACATGATTAACTAGTAGTCTAGTATCATGTTTCAAACATTATTAACTAGTCACCAAGTCTCATGTTTCTAACATTATTAACGAGTCGTCCAGTCCCATGTTTCTAACATTATTAACTAGTCACCTAGTCCCATGTTTCTAACATTAACTAGTCACCTAGTCCCATGTTTCTAACATTATTAACTAGCCGTCTAGTTCCATGTTTCTAACATTATTAACTACTCACCTAGTTCCATGTTTCTAACATTATTAACTAGTCACCTAGTCCCATGTTTCTAACATTATTAACGAGTCGTCTAATCCCATGTTTCTAACATTAACTAGTCACCTAGTCCCATGTTTCTAACATTATCAACTAGTCACCTAGTCCCATGTTTCTAACATTATTAACTAGTCACCTAGTCTCATGTTTCTAACATTAACTAGTAGTCTAGTCCCATGTTTCTAACATTATTAACGAGTCGTCTAGTCCCATGTTTCTAACATTAACTAGTAGTCTAGTCCCATGTTTCTAACATTATTAACTAGTCACCTAGTCTCATGTTTCTAACATTAACTAGTAGTCTAGTCCCATGTTTCTAACATTATTAACGAGTCATCTAGTCCCATGTTTCTAACATTATTAACTAGTCACCTAGTCCCATGTTTCTAACATTATTAACTAGTCACCTAGTCCCATGTTTCTAACATTAACTAGTCACCTAGTCCCATGTTTCTAACATTATTAACTAGTCACCTAGTCCCATGTTTCTAACATTATTAACGAGTCGTCTAGTCCAATGTTTCTAACATTAACTAGTCACCTAGTCCCATGTTTCTAACATTATTAACTAGTCACCTAGTCCCATGTTTCTAACATTATTAACTAGTCACCTAGTCTCATGTTTCTAACATTATTAACGAGTCATCTAGTCCCATGTTTCTAACATTATTAACTAATCACCTAGTCCCATATTCTAACATTATTAACGAGTCACCTAGTCTCATGTTTCTAACATTAACTAGTAGTCTAGTCCCATGTTTCTAACATTATTAACTAGTCACCTAGTCTCATGTTTCTAACATTAACTAGTAGTCTAGTCCCATGTTTCTAACATTATTAACGAGTCATCTAGTCCCATGTTTCTAACATTATTAACTAGTCACCTAGTCCCATGTTTCTAACATTATTAACTAGTCACCTAGTCCCATGTTTCTAACATTAACTAGTCACCTAGTCCCATGTTTCTAACATTATTAACTAGTCACCTAGTCCCATGTTTCTAACATTATTAACGAGTCGTCTAGTCCAATGTTTCTAACATTAACTAGTCACCTAGTCCCATGTTTCTAACATTATTAACTAGTCACCTAGTCCCATGTTTCTAACATTATTAACTAGTCACCTAGTCTCATGTTTCTAACATTATTAACGAGTCATCTAGTCCCATGTTTCTAACATTATTAACTAATCACCTAGTCCCATATTCTAACATTATTAACGAGTCACCTAGTCTCATGTTTCTAACATTAACTAGTAGTCTAGTCCCATGTTTCTAACATTATTAACTAGTCACCTAGTCTCATGTTTCTAACATTAACTAGTAGTCTAGTCCCATGTTTCTAACATTATTAACGAGTCGTCTAGTCCCATGTTTCTAACATTATTAACTAGTCACCTAGTCCCATGTTTCTAACATTATTAACTAGTCACCTAGTCCCATGTTTCTAACATTAACTAGTCACCTAGTCCCATGTTTCTAACATTATTAACTAGTCACCTAGTCCCATGTTTCTAACATTATTAACGAGTCGTCTAGTCCAATGTTTCTAATATTAACTAGTCACCTAGTCCCATGTTTCTAACATTATTAACTAGTCACCTAGTCCCATGTTTGTAACATTATTAACTAGTCACCTAGTCTCATGTTTCTAACATTATTAACGAGTCATCTAGTCCCATGTTTCTAACATTATTAACTAATCACCTAGTCCCATATTCTAACATTATTAACGAGTCACCTAGTCCCATGTTTCTAACATTAACTAGTCATCTAGTCCCATGTTTCTAACAGTATTAACTAGCCGTCTAGTCCCATGTTTCTAACATTATTAACTAGTCACCTAGTCTCATGTTTCTAACATTAACTAGTAGTCTAGTCTCATGTTTCTAACATTATTAACGAGTCGTCTAGTCCCATGTTTCTAACATTATTAACTAGTCACCTAGTCCCATGTTTCTAACATTAACTAGTCACCTAGTCCCATGTTTCTAACATTATTAACTAGTCACCTAGTCCCATGTTTCTAACATTATTAACTAGTCACCTAGTCCCATGTTTCTAACATTACTAACTAGTCACCTAGTCTCATGTTTCTAACATTATTAACTAGTCACCTAGTCTCATGTTTCTAACATTAACTAGTAGTCTAGTCTCATGTTTCTAACATTATTAACGAGTCGTCTAGTCCCATGTTTCTAACATTATTAACTAGTCACCTAGTCCCATGTTTCTAACATTATTAACTAGTCACCTAGTCCCATGTTTCTAACATTATTAACTAGTCACCTAGTCTCATGTTTCTAACATTATTAACTAGTCACCTAGTCCCATGTTTCTAACATTATTAACTAGTCACCTAGTCCCATGTTTCTAACATTATTAACGAGTCGTCTAGTCCCATGTTTCTAACATTATTAACTAGTCACCTAGTCCCATGTTTCTAACATTATTAACTAGTCACCTAGTCCCATGTTTCTAACATTAACTAGTCACCTAGTCCCATGTTTCTAACATTATTAACTAGTCACCTAGTCCCATGTTTCTAACATTATTAACGAGTCGTCTAGTCCAATGTTTCTAATATTAACTAGTCACCTAGTCCCATGTTTCTAACATTATTAACTAGTCACCTAGTCCCATGTTTGTAACATTATTAACTAGTCACCTAGTCTCATGTTTCTAACATTATTAACGAGTCATCTAGTCCCATGTTTCTAACATTATTAACTAATCACCTAGTCCCATATTCTAACATTATTAACGAGTCACCTAGTCCCATGTTTCTAACATTAACTAGTCATCTAGTCCCATGTTTCTAACAGTATTAACTAGCCGTCTAGTCCCATGTTTCTAACATTATTAACTAGTCACCTAGTCTCATGTTTCTAACATTAACTAGTAGTCTAGTCTCATGTTTCTAACATTATTAACGAGTCGTCTAGTCCCATGTTTCTAACATTATTAACTAGTCACCTAGTCCCATGTTTCTAACATTAACTAGTCACCTAGTCCCATGTTTCTAACATTATTAACTAGTCACCTAGTCCCATGTTTCTAACATTATTAACTAGTCACCTAGTCCCATGTTTCTAACATTACTAACTAGTCACCTAGTCTCATGTTTCTAACATTATTAACTAGTCACCTAGTCTCATGTTTCTAACATTAACTAGCAGTCTAGTCTCATGTTTCTAACATTATTAACGAGTCGTCTAGTCCCATGTTTCTAACATTATTAACTAGTCACCTAGTCCCATGTTTCTAACATTATTAACTAGTCACCTAGTCCCATGTTTCTAACATTATTAACTAGTCACCTAGTCCCATGTTTCTAACATTATTAACTAGTCACCTAGTCCCATGTTTCTAACATTATTAAGTAGTCACCTAGTCCCATGTTTCTAACATTATTAACTAGTCACCTAGTCCCATGTTTCTAACATTATTAACTAGTCACCTAGTCCCATGTTTCTAACATTAACTAGTCACCTAGTCCCATGTTTCTAACATTATTAACTAGTCACCTAGTCCCATGTTTCTAACATTATTAACGAGTAGTCTAGTCCAATGTTTCTAACATTAACTAGTCACCTAGTCCCATGTTTCTAACATTATTAACTAGTCACCTAGTCCCATGTTTGTAACATTATTAACTAGTCACCTAGTCTCATGTTTCTAACATTATTAACTAGTCACCTAGTTCCATGTTTCTAACATTATTAACTAGTCACCTAGTCCCATGTTTCTAACATTATTAACTAGTCACCTAGTCCCATGTTTCTAACATTATTAACTAGTCACCTAGTCCCATGTTTCTAACATTATTAACTAGTCACCTAGTCCCGTGTTTCTAACATTATTAACGAGTCGTCTAGTCCCATGTTTCTAACATTATTAACTAGTCACCTAGTCTCATGTTTCTAACATTAACTAGTAGTCTAGTCTCATGTTTCTAACACTATTAACGAGTCGTTTAGTCCCATGTTTCTAACATTATTAACTAGTCACCTAGTCCCATGTTTCTAACATTAACTAGTCACCTAGTCCCATGTTTCTAACAATATTAACTAGTCACCTAGTCCCATGTTTCTAACAGTAACTAGCAGTCTAGTCCCATGTTTCTAACATTATTAACTAGTCACCTAGTCCCATGTTTCTAACAATATTAACTAGTCTCCTAGTCCCATGTTTCTAACATTATTAACTAGTCACCTAGTCTCATGTTTCTAACATTAACTAGTAGTCTAGTCTCATGTTTCTAACATTATTAACGAGTCGTCTAGTCCCATGTTTCTAACATTATTAACTAGTCACCTAGTATTTATTAGGTTTGTTTTCAAAACTCCGCTCCACCACAGCGTGTCAGCACTTCCGCTCTTCGCGCCTTCAAAATAAGAGCTCAAGGCATATACCGCATAACAGCTTATAACAGGAATTTAACCTCACGAAGAGGCAAGTCCATACAAATAGGTTACACAATGTTGTGTTTTTCCTCATCTCTCCATGTAGCCTAAGTTAGTAAGGACTCACAGCACATAAACTTGTTAGTGTTGTTTTTGCACCTTAAAAAGGGCGTGTCTCTTTTTTTTTTTTTGACAAACGTCCTCCTCCTTCGACCCCACAGGCGTCGTTTTTTAAAACATGTTGAGTGAAAGTTGAAAGAGTCCCTCCGTGGAGCCTAAGGAATGCTCGGCAAAGACAACACGTACCAAGAGGTAATATACGTATTTAGTTCACCTATTTCGACTTAATAACAATAAGTGTGTGTGTTTGTGTTTGTGCCGGACACGTGACGTCACGTGACTGCAAGTGCAGGAAATGAAGCTTCCTGAGAAAATGAGCTGACTCCATGTTTATTTTTTAACTTTTTTGTATGAAAGTGTCCCAACTTTGGATTCATTACATTGAATTACACGCTGTAAGTTTGAAAGTCAATGAACTTTTACAATATTTGCTGTACTAGTTTGTTTTATTGATGTGTTGACACAACACTTTTTCTATTTGAATCTTTTAGAAGGTTCTACTATAACTTATGTGTATTTCTTGTGATGTATTAGCTTCTTTTGTATAATATTCTTTTTTTTTTTAACAATCTCCCATCTAACATTTATAAAAGGATGGGTATTGCTTAGTATGTGTAATAGAAAAATGACTGTACTTTACATCTTAAAATGTTGTTGATTTGTAATCCAACTGTAGTATTCTTACAATATTCTATTTTTAACTGTTAAATGACTTTAAATGACAAATACAGTACATACATACACAAATACATACATACATACATACATACACAAATACATACATACATACATACATACATACATACACAAATACATACATACATACATACACAAATACATACATACATACATACACAAATACAGTACATACACATGTATACATACACAAATACAGTACATACACACATATACATATATAAATACAGTACATACATACACAAATACAGTACATACATACACAAATACAGTACATACATACAGAAATACAGTATATACATACATACACATGTGCATGCATACACAAATACAGTACATACATACACACACACACGTGCATACATACACAAATACAGTACATACATACACAATTACAGTACATACGTACACACGCACGTGTATACATACACAAATACAGTACAAACATACACACACATGTGCATACATACACAAATACAGTACATACATACACACACATGTGCATGCATACACAAATACAGTACATGCATACACAATTACAGTACATACATACACACGCACGTTTTTCATACACAAATACAGTACAAACATACACACACATGTGCATACATACACAAATACAGTACATACATACACAAATACATTCATACATACACAAATACAGTACATACATACACAAATACATGCATACACAAATACAGTACATACATACACAAATACAGTACATACACACACATATACATACATAAATACAGTGCATACATACACAAATACAGTTTATGCATACACAAATACAGTACAGACATACACAAATACAGCACATACACGCACACACACATGCATACATGCACAAATACAGTACATACACACAGAAATACAGTATATACATACATACACAAATACAGTACATACATACACACACACACACGTATACATACACAAATACAGTACATACACAATTACAGTACATACGTACACACCACGTGTATACATACACAAATACAGTACAAACATACACAATTACAGTACATACATACACAAATACAGTACATACACACACATATACATACATAAATACAGTGCATACATACACAAATACAGTTTATGCATACACAAATACAGTACAGACATACACAAATACAGCACATACACGCACACACACATGCATACATGCACAAATACAGTACATACACACAGAAATACAGTATATACATACATACACAAATACAGTACATACATACACACACACACACGTATACATACACAAATACAGTACATACACAATTACAGTACATACGTACACACCACGTGTATACATACACAAATACAGTACATGCATACACAATTACAGTACATACATACACAAATACAGTACATACACAATTACAGTACATACGTACACACCACGTGTATACATACACAAATACAGTACAAACATACACACACATGTGCATACATACACAAATACAGTACATACATACACACACACGTGTATACATACACAAATACAGTACATGCATACACAATTACAGTACATACATACACACGCACGTTTTTCATACACAAATACAGTACAAACATACACACACATGTGCATACATACACAAATACAGTACATACATACACACACACACGTGTATACATACACAAATACAGTACATGCATACACAATTACAGTACATACATACACACGCACGTTTTTCATACACAAATACAGTACAAACATACACACACATGTGCATACATACACAAATACAGTACATAGATACACAAATACATTCATACATACACAAATACAGTACATACATACACAAATACATACATACATACACAAATACAGCACATACATGCACACACACGTGCATACATACACAAATACAGTACATACATACAGAAATACACTATATACAGGTACATACATACACATGTGCATACATACACAATTACAGTACAAACATACACACACATGTGCATACATACACAAATACAGTACATACATACACAATTACAGTACATACGTACACACGCGCGTGTATACATACACAAATACAGTACACACATACACACACATGTGCATACATACACAAATACAGTACATACATACACACACACATGTATACATACACAAATACAGTACATACGTACACACGCACGTGTATACGTACACAAATACAGTACAAACATACACACACATGTGCATACATACACAAATACAGTACATACATACACACACATGTGCATACATACACAAATACAGTACATGCATACACAATTACAGTACATACATACACACGCACGTTTTTCATACACAAATACAGTACAAACATACACACACATGTGCATACATACCTAAATACAGTACATACATACACAAATACATGCATACACAAATACAGTACATACATACACAAATACAGTACATACACACACACACACATATACATACATAAATACAGTGCATACATACACAAATACAGTTTATGCATACACAAATACAATACAGACATACACAAATACAGCACATACACGCACACACACATGCATACATGCACAAATACAGTACATACATACAGAAATACAGTATATACATACATACACAAATACAGTACATACATACACACACACACACGTGTATACATACACAAATACAGTACATACACAATTACAGTACATACGTACACACCACGTGTATACATACACAAATACAGTACAAACATACACACACATGTGCGTACATACACAAATACAGTACATACATACACACACGTGTATACATACACAAATACAGTACATGCATACACAATTACAGTACATATGTACACACGCACATTTTTCATACACAAATACAGTACAAACATACACACACATGTGCATACATACACAAATACAGTACATACATACACAAATACATTCATGCATACACAAATACAGTACATACATACACACACATGTGCATACATACACAAATACAGTACATACATACACAAATACATTCATGCATACACAAATACAGTACAAACATACACACACATGTGTATACATACACAAATACATGCATACACAAATACAGTACATACATACACAAATACATACAAACCCCGTTTCCATATGAGTTGGGAAATTGTGATAGATGTAAATATAAACGGAATACAATGATTTGCAAATCCTTTTCAACCCATATTCAGTTGAATATGCTACAAAGACAACATATTTGATGTTCAAACTCATAAACTTTTTTTTTTTTTTTGCAAATAATCATTAACTTTAGAATTTGATGCCAGCAACATGTGACAAAGAAGTTGGGAAAGGTGGCAATAAATACTGATAAAGTTGAGGAATGCTCATCAAACACTTATTTGGAACATCCCACAGGTGTGCAGGCTAATTGGGAACAGGTGGGTGCCATGATTGGGTATAAAAGTAGATTCCATGAAATGCTCAGTCATTCACAAACAAGGACGGGGCGAGCGTCACCACTTTGTCAACAAATGCCTGAGCAAATTGTTGAACAGTTTAAGAAAAACCTTTCTCAACCAGCTATTGCAAGGAATTTAGGGATTTCACCATCTACGCTCCGTGATATCATCAAAGGGTTCAGAGAATCTGGAGAAATCACTGCACGTAAGCAGCTAAGCCCGTGACCTTTGATCCCTCAGGCTGTACTGCATCAACAAGCGACATCAGTGTGTAAAGGATATCACCACAGGAACACTTCAGAAACACACTGTCAGTAATTACAGTTGGTCGCTACATCTGTAAGTGCAAGTTAAAACTCTCCTGTGCAAGGCGAAAACCGTTTATCAACAACACCCAGAAACGCCGTCGGCTTCGCTGAGCCTGAGCTCATCTAAGATGGACTGATACAAAGTGGAAAAGTGTTCTGTGGTCTGACGAGTCCACATTTCAAATTGTTTTTGGAAACTGGACGTTGTATCCTTCGGACCAAAGAGGAAAAGAACCATCCGGATTGTTATAGGCGCAAAGTGTAAAAGGCAGCATGTGTGATGGTATGGGGGTGTATTAGTGCCCAAGACATGGGTAACTTACACATCTGTGAAGGCGCCATTAATGCTGAAAGGTACATACAGGTTTTGGAGCAACATATGTTGCCATCCAAGCAACGTTACCATGGACGCCCCTGCTTATTTCAGCAAGACAATGCCAAGCCACGTGTTACATCAACGTGGCTTCATAGTAAAAAAGTGCGGGTACTAGACTGGCCTGCCTGTAGTCCAGACCTGTCTCCCATTGAAAATGTGAAGCCTAAAATAGCACAACGGAGACCCCCGGACTGTTGAACAACTTAAGCTGTACATCAAGCAAGAATGGGAAAGAATTCCACCTGAGAAGCTTCAAAAATGTGTCTCCTCAGTTCCCAAACCTTTACTGAGTGTTGTTAAAAGGAAAGGCCATGTAACACAGTGGTGAACATGCCCTTTCCCAACTACTTTGGCACGTGTTGCAGCCATGAAATTCTAAGGTAATAATTTGCAAAAAAAAAAATAAAGTTTATGAGTTTGAACATCAAATATGTTGTCTTTGTAGTGCATTCAACTGAATATGGGTTGAAAAGGATTTGCAAATCATTGTGTTCCGTTTATATTTACATCTAACACAATTTCCCAACTCATATGGAAACGGGGTTTGTACATAGATACACAAATACAGTACATACATACACAAATACAGTACATACATACACAAATACATACATACATACATACATAGATACACAAATACAGTACATACATACACAAATACGTGCATACATACATAGATAAACATATACAGTACATACATACACAAATACGTACATACATACACAAATACATGCATACATACATACACAAATACAGTACATACATACACAAATACAGTACATACATACACACATACATACATACACATATACAGTACATACATACACAAATACAGTACATACATAAACACACAAATACATACATACATACATACACAAATACAGTACATACATACACAAATACAGTACATACATACACACATACAGTACATAAATACATACATACATACATACATACACAAATACAGTACATACATACATACACAAATACAGTACATACATACACACATACATACACAAATACAGTACATACATACACAAATACATACATACATACATACATAGATACACAAATACAGTACATACATACACAAATACGTGCATACATACATAGATAAACATATACAGTACATACATACACAAATA
This sequence comes from Nerophis lumbriciformis, assembly GCF_033978685.3. Classification (NCBI taxonomy): domain Eukaryota; kingdom Metazoa; phylum Chordata; class Actinopteri; order Syngnathiformes; family Syngnathidae; genus Nerophis; species Nerophis lumbriciformis. Next base: position 3,910,183 of record NC_084573.2, read on the forward strand.
CGTACATACATACACAAATACATGCATACATACATACACAAATACAGTACATACATACACAAATACAGTACATACATACACACATACATACATACACATATACAGTACATACATACACAAATACAGTACATACATAAACACACAAATACATACATACATACATACACAAATACAGTACATACATACACAAATACAGTACATACATACACACATACAGTACATAAATACATACATACATACATACATACACAAATACAGTACATACATACATACACAAATACAGTACATACATACACACATACATACACAAATACAGTACATACATACACAAATACATACATACATACATACATAGATACACAAATACAGTACATACATACACAAATGCGTGCATACATACATAGATAAACATATACAGTACATACATACACAAATACGTACATACATACACAAATACATGCATACATACATACACAAATACAGTACATACATACACAAATACAGTACATACATACACAAATACATACATACATACATAGATACACAAATACAGTACATACATACACAAATACAGTACATACCTAAACACACAAATACATATATACATACATACACAAATACAGTACATACATACACAAATACATACATACATACATAGATACACAAATACAGTACATACATACACAAATACAGTACATACATAAACACACAAATACATACATACATACATAGATACACAAATAGTACATACATACACAAATACGTACATACATACTCAAACACAATACATACACAAATAAAGTACATACATACGTAAACAAATACAGTACATACATGCATACATACATACTCAAATACATTCATACATACTCAAATACAATGCATACATTACACATAAAGTACATACACACACGTTCATACATAGATACACAAATACAGTACATACATACACAAATACAGTACATACATAAACACACAAATACATATATACATACATACACAAATACAGTACATACATACACAAATACATACATACGTACATAGATACACGAATACAGTACATACATACACAAATACAGTACATACTAGAGATACGCGGTTTGCGGGCACAACCGCGGAGTCCGCGGATTATCCGCGGATCGGGCGGTTGAAATAAAAAAAATTAGATTTTAAATAGATTCAGGCGGGTGGCAGTTAAACCAATTGGGAAATATATATACATAGTTAAATGTTGTTACCCACATACGAAAAACGAGCAGGCACCTGCTGCATATGCCACAACAGAAGAAAAAAAAAGAAGAGATGGACACTTTTACGGAGCGGAGAAGGGACGCCTCGCCGGGGTCCGGGACCGAGGCCCCTTCCCCCGAGAGGGCCCCACCGGGAGCCGTAGCTGAGGCGATCCGCGAGAAGGGCCCGACGCACGTCCAGGGTCACCACCGCACCGACACCTGTGAAATAGTAGTCCATGTGCGGATGGAGGGATTGCGTCTTTTCATGAACCGGAGGCCCCTTCCCCCGAGAGGGCCCCACCGGGAGCCGTAGCTGAGGCGATCCGCGAGAAGGGCCCGACGCACGTCCAGGGTCACCACCGCACCGACACCCCGCCTCGTCCGCCTTCGCCGCGGCCGGCGTCACGCTCAGCAGGTAAGCAGCTTACCTGCCCGCCACCCCCGTGGCCGGGGGCTCGTAACAGGGGTCACTCCGCGCGCTCCGCCCGCGCAGCTTACCTGCCCGCCGCGTAACAGGGGTCACTCTGCGCGCAGTGCGCTCACCAAAGGGGTGGGGCTCACCCTGGTTGATATAGACAGCAGGACGGTGGCCATGGAAGTCGGAACCCGCTAAGGAGTGTGTAACAACCCACCTGCCGAATCAACTAGCCCTGAAAATGGATGGCGCTGGAGCGGCGGGCACATACCCGGCCGTCGCCGGCAGCGAGACGCGCTTGGAGGTGCGCTCACCGCGGCTCCCATATGATTGCGCACTGGTGTGCGTCTGGGCCGTGACAGCGTGGCACGCGAATGTCTGTGCTGCATTGGATCAGTCTCCTTTCTTTAACAGGCAAAAGCTTTATAACCTCACTAATGCCTTGCATCGTCTATATTAGATATATAACAACGGGCGGGTGCGGGCGGATGCGGTTCTGGTCAAATGTTACATCGGGTGGATGGCGGATGGTTGACGACTTTCTGATGCGGTTGCGGATGAAATAATTGCCTATCCGCGCATCTCTAGTACATACACAAGCACATACGCATACACTCATGCATATAACCACGTTTCATCATTGTTACTATAACAATCTTAAGGTTAATATAGTTTGCTTCTCTTTCTTCCCCTCCATTTTTTTCTAATAGAAGTTTTTATTACAAATACTGTATGTATTGTTGCATTTGAAACAATTGTATTGTAGATAATATAGGTCATTATTGTTATTATTCATTATCAATAGTTATTTGTAATATAATAATGTTCATTGTCATTTCTGTGTTATTAGTATTTACTTCACTAACTGCTTCTTTGCTATCACTTTTACTATCATATATGTACATACAGTGCTGTATATGTTGTTGTTGTTATTGTTCTTATCTCTCTATCTCCCCCTCTTGTCCCTGCAATTCCCCCCTCTGTTTATCTTTTTTTCTTCCCCTCCTGCTCCAAACATCATTTGTACGCATGACTAGGGCATACTTGCCAACCCTCCCGGATTTTCCGGGAGACTCCCGAAATTCAGCGCCTCTCCCGAAAACCTCCCGGGACAAATTTTCTCCCGAAAATCTCCCGAAATTCAGGCGGAGCTGGAGGCCACGCCCCCTCCAGCTCCATGCGCACCTGAGTGACGTGTTGACAGCCTGTTCACAACATTGCCGTAAACAGCAATGTTGTGACACTTTTAAACAGGACAATACTGCCATCTACTGTACATGCATATGTGACCCACCCATAATGTGTCACATTTTTGTGTTGATTTATTTATTTTATTTTGTGGTTTGAATTCGTTTTTGGAGCTGTCATTCCACATTTATCAGTATTCACATTGGTCAGTAGGGGGCAGTAGGGCGTTTCTTCCCAATTGAATGCTATCACCTGCAGACCGGAAGTGTCTTGTCATTCTGATGAGCGCGACCAGTCTGTGAACAATTGAAACGTCCTGTGTGCTTTTTCCTCCTGTATAACAGGTTAGTTTTGGTGAATCAACTCACTGAATAATATCCATGTGATCTTTATAAGTTTAAGTACACATTCTGATGGTGGAGCCTAACTCTAAAGTGTTTGTGAGTTGTAGTTTGTATTTGTGAATGAATCAAGTGCACAGCTGCAGTAATCAATACAAAAAGGCGACGTGAGTGCGCAATGTTCATATAGGAACTTCTGATCCTAATTCGGACTCCCAAATTAGAGCTCCCGTTTTCTTATTGATTTTATAATGTATATTTGTATAATGTGTGTGTTCTGAAATAGTGACAGAGAATAGAACAAGGATGGCCAATTCAACCCTTAACTCAACAATGAGTAGATGAGTGTTATGTGTGTGTATATGTGTAAATAAATGAACACTGAAATTCAAGTATTTCTTTATATTTATATATATATATATATATATATATATATATATATATATATATATATATATATATATATATATATATATATATATATGTAATAAAATATATATATATATATATATATATATAGCTAGAATTCACTGAAAGTCAAGTATTTCTTATATATATATATATATATATATATATATATATATATCTTATATATCTGCTCTTTCGTTACAGTGAATATATTTAATGTGTAACCTCCTCATACACAATGCATTTGATTGTATTTTTTTTTAACCTACAAACTGAACGTACTTAAGTCAGAGAAACAATTCCAACAATAAATGTTTGGAATATATGACTTCCAATGCAATAATTGCTGGTTCTTTGCAGTTCAACGATGACGACGACGTTAGGCGTTCTCCAGACTTCTTTGGGGACCCGATTGAAGACGACCAGGATCCTGACGACAGCGTTTCACCGGGTAAGGAACGTGTTTGGGAACAAGCCTGTCGCATTTTAGTGCGGGAACTGGTTCAAAAAATTACATTGGAGTCCTATAATTAGTCTCTTGTTAGGGGTTTTGTCAGCCTGCAGCACATAAATAACAAGATAAAGAAAGTAACAAAGTATTATAGTAGGGTAGTAGGCCTAAGTATTCATTAAGTACCACCATAATGACAACATTAAAATACAGTAGGTTAGTAGACATAAGTATTCACTAAGTACCACCATAATGACAACATTAAAATACAGTAGTGTAGTAGACCCAAGTATTCATTAAGTACCACCATAATGACAACATTAAAATACAGTAGTGTAGTAGACCCAAGTATTCATTAAGTACCACCATAATGACAGCATTAAAATACAGTAGTGTAGTAGACCTAAGTATTCATTAAGTACCACCATAATGACACCATTAAAATACAGTAGTGTAGTAGACCTAAGTATTCATTAAGTACCACCATAATGACACCATTAAAATACAGTAGTGTAGTACACATAAGTATTCATTAAGTACCACCATAATGACAACATTAAAATACAGTAGTGTAGTACACATAAGTATTCATTAAGTACCACCATAATGACAATATTAAAATACAGTAGTGCAGTACACATAAGTATTCATTAAGTACCACCATAATGACAACATTAAAATACAGTAGTGTAGTACACATAAGTATTCATTAAGTACCACCATAATGACAATATTAAAATACAGTAGTGCAGTACACATAAGTATTCATTAAGTACCACCATAATGACAATATTAAAATACAGTAGTGCAGTACACATAAGTATTCATTAAGTACCACCATAATGACAACATTAAAATACAGTAGTGTAGTACACATAAGTATTCATTAAGTACCACCATAATGACAACATTAAAATACAGTAGTGCAGTACACATAAGTATTCATTAAGTACCACCATAATGACAACATTAAAATACAGTAGTGTAGTACACATAAGTATTCATTAAGTACCACCATAATGACAACATTAAAATACAGTAGTGTAGTACACATAAGTATTCATTAAGTACCACCATAATGACAATATTAAAATACAGTAGTGCAGTACACATAAGTATTCATTAAGTACCACCATAATGACAATATTAAAATACAGTAGTGCAGTACACATAAGTATTCATTAAGTACCACCATAATGACAACATTAAAATACAGTAGTGTAGTACACATAAGTATTCATTAAGTACCACCATAATGACAATATTAAAATACAGTAGTGCAGTACACATAAGTATTCATTAAGTACCACCATAATGACAACATTAAAATACAGTAGTGTAGTACACATAAGTATTCATTAAGTACCACCATAATGACAACTTTAAAATACAGTAGTGTAGTAGACCTAAGTATTCATTAAGTACCACCATAATGACAACATTAAAATACAGTAGGGTAGTAGGCCTAAGTATTCATTAAGTACCACCATAATGACAACATTAAAATACAGTAGGGTAGTAGGCCTAAGTATTCATTAAGTACCACCATAATGACAATATTAAAATACAGTAGTGTAGTAGACCTAAGTATTCATTAAGTACCACTATAATGACAACATTAAAATACAGTAGTGTAGTACACATAAGTATTCATTAAGTACCACCATAATGACAACATTAAAATACAGTACTGTAGTAGACCTAAGTATTCATTAAGTACCACCATAATGACAACATTAAAATACAGTAGGGTAGTAGGCCTAAGTATTCATTAAGTACCACCATAATGACAACATTAAAATACAGTAGTGTAGTACACATAAGTATTCATTAAGTACCACCATAATGACAACATTAAAATACAGTAGTGTAGTAGACCTAAGTATTCATTAAGTACCACCATAATGACACCATTAAAATACAGTAGTATAGTACACATAAATATTCATTAAGTACCACCACAATGACACCATTAAAATACAGTAGTATAGTACACATAAATATTCATTAAGTACCACCATAATGACAACATTAAAATACAGTAGTGTAGTAGACATAAGTATTCATTAACTACCACCATAATGACAACATTAAAATACAGTAGTGTAGTAGACCTAAGTATTCATTAAGTACCACCATAATGACAATATTAAAATACAGTAGTGTAGTACACATAAGTATTCATTAAGTACCACCATAATGACAACATTAAATACAGTAGTGTAGTAGACCTAAGTATTCATTAAGTACCACCATAATGACAACATTGAAACACAGTAGTGTAGTAGACCTAAGTATTCATTAAGTACCACCATAATGACAACATTAAAATACAGTAGTGTAGTAGGCCGAAGTATTCATTAAGTACCACCATAATGACACCATTAAAATACAGTAGTGTAGTACACATAAGTATTCATTAAGTACCACCATAATGACAACATTAAAATACAGTAGGGTAGTAGGCCTAAGTATTCATTAAGTACCACCATAATGACAACATTAAAATACAGTAGTGTAGTACACATAGGTATTCATTAAGTACCACCATAATGACAACATTAAAATACAGTAGTGTAGTAGACCTAAGTATTCATTAAGTACCACCATAATGACAACATTAAAATACAGTAGTGTAGTAGACCTAAGTGTTCATTAAGTATCACCATAATGACATTAAAATACAGTAGGGTAGTAGGCCTAGGTATTCATTAAGTACCACCATAATGACAACATTAAAATACAGTAGTGTAGTAGACCTAAGTATTCATTAAGTACCACCACAATTACATCATTAAAATACAGTAGTGTAGTAGACTTAAGTATTCATTAAGTACCACCATAATGACAACTTTAAAATACAGTAGTGTAGTAGACCCAAGTATTCATTAAGTACCACCATAATGACAACATTAAAATACAGTAGTGTAGTACACATAAGTATTCATTAAGTACCACCATAATGACAATATTAAAATACAGTAGGGTAGTAGGCCTAAGTATTCATTAAGTACCACCATAATGACAACATTAAAATACAGTAGTGTAGTAGACCTAAGTATTCATTAAGTACCACCATAATGACAACAATAAAATACAGTAGCGTAGTAGGCCGACGTATTCATCAAAAACATAAGTATGTTTCATATTTTTGGCCACTGTCAGTTTGAATATAGGAGAATAAAACAGTGTACTTTGATCAAGTGGTTCCTTGGTGTACCACTAGATGGAGTACACGCACCACAGGTTGTACGCTTCCTCACGCGACTTCTTGGGTGTTGGCAGAGGACGAGGCGAGGGGCAGCCCGTCGTCCATCATGGTGAGCAAGACCTGCCTGAAGAACGTCTTCACGGTGGTGCTCATCTTCATCTACCTGCTCCTGACGGCCGTGGCCGCCTTCCTGGCCTACCAGACCATCTCCGACTTCCTGGAGAAGCTCAACCACCCGGTCATGTCCGTCACCTACAAGGAGGTGGACGTCTTCTCGCCGCCAGGTGGGTACCGCACCGATCCGTCACGGGCACACCCGTTCAATCAGTTAGTGGGCGAAGGGAAACATCTTATCTGAGAATTGTGACCAGGGACCGTGGATGTTTAGTTTCAGTTTCAGTTTCAGTGGAACAGGCATCACATATTTCCAGTTGTTTCATTACAGCACGTGGGATCACACTCCTCAGCCTTCCCGGTAAGGTCTATTCAGGTGTACTGGAGAGGAGGCTACGCCGGATAGTGGAACCTCGGATTCAGGAGGAACAGTGTGGTTTTCGTCCTGGTCGTTGAACTGTGGACCAGCTCTATACTCTCGGCTGTGTCCTTGAGGGTGCATGGGAGTTTGCCCAACCAGTCTACATGTGCTTTGTGGACTTGGAGAAGGCATTCGACCGTGTCCCTTGGGAAGTCCTGTGGGGAGTGCTCAGAGAGTATGGGGTATCGGACTGTCTGATTAGGGCGGTCCGCTCCCTGTACGATCAGTGTCAGAGCTTGGTCCGCATTGCCGGCAGTAAGTCGGACACGTTTCCAGTGAGGGTTGGACTCCGCCAAGGCTGCCCTTTGTCACCCATTCTGTTCATAACTTTTATGGACAGAATTTCTAGGCGCAGTCAAGGCGTTGAGGGGATCCGGTTTGGTGTCTGCAGGATTAGGTCTCTGCTTTTTGCAGATGATGTGGTCCTGATGGCTTCATCTGGCCAGGATCTTCAGCTCTCACTGGATCGGTTCGCAGCTGAGTGTGAAGCGACTGAGGTGAGAATCAGCACCTCCAAATCCGAGTCCATGGTTCTCGCCCGGAAAAGGGTGGAGTGCCATCTCCGGGTTGAGGAGGAGACCCTGCCCCAAGTGGAGGAGTTAAAGTACCTCGGAGTCTTGTTCACGAGTGAGGGAAGAGTGGATCGTGAGATCGACAGGCGGATCGGTGCGGCGTCTTCAGTAATGCGGACTCTGTATCGATCCGTTGTGGTGAAGAAGGAGCTGAGCCGGAAGGCAAAGCTCTCAATTTACCGGTCGATCTACGTTCCCATCCTCACCTATGGTCATGAGCTTTGGGTTATGACCGAAAGGACAAGGTCACGGGTACAAGCGGCCGAAATGAGTTTCCTCCGCCGGGTGGCGGGGCTCTCCCTTAGAGATAGGCTTAGAAGCTCTGCCATCCGGGGGGAGCTCAAAGTAAAGCCACTGCTCCTCCACATTGAGAAGATCCAGATGAGGTGGTTCGGCCATCTGGTCAGGATGCCACCCGAACGCGAGGTGTTTAGGGCACGTCCAACCGGTAGGAGGCTACGGGGAAGACACGTTGGGAAGACTATGTCTCCCGGCTGGCCAGGGAACGCCTAGGGATCCCCCGGGAAGAGCTGGACGAAGTGGCTGGGGAGAGGAAAATCTGGGCTTCCCTGCTTAGGCTGCTGTCCTCGCGACCCGACCTCGGATAAGCGGAAGAAGATGGATGGATGGATGTTCTGATATCTCTTCAATAACCTTTTTTATCGTTTCCATATCAATTCCGTTTCAATCAGTTGGGGTCTTGGATTAGAAAATGTTCACAATATTGATTATTTCCTCTTTTTCGTCCCTCCTTCGAGGAACATAGAGTTGGAGTTTCTGTCTATAGTCTATGTGGCTTTTATAACAATAGTACCATAACCTACGAGCCTAATAGGTGGTTCTTTGGCCAGACCGTCTTCATGCCGCTTTGGTCAATGTAATGTTTCTTCCCAGCGAGCCCTGGAAGTCCACGCTGGCCGCCACGGCGTCACGGGGGTCGACCAGAAGCTCTCACTGGATCGGTTTGCGGCCGAGTGTGAAACGACTGGGATGAGAATCAGCACCTCCAAGTCCGAGTCCATGGTTCTCGCCCGGAAAAGGGTGGAGTGCCATCTCCGGGTTGAGGAGGAGACCCTGCCCCAAGTGGAGGAGTTAAAGTACCTCGGAGTCTTGTTCACGAGTGAGGGAAGAGTGGATCGTGAGATCGACAGGCGGATCGGTGTGGCGTCTTCAGTAATGCGGACTCTGTATCGATCTGTTGTGGTGAAGAAGGAGCTGAGCCGGAAGGCAAAACTCTCAATTTACCGGTCGATCTACGTTCCCATCCTCACCTATGGTCATGAGCTTTGGGTTATGACCGAAAGGACAAGGTCACGGGTACAAGCGGCCGAAATGAGTTTCCTCCGCCGGGTGGCGGGGCTCTCCCTTAGAGATAGGCTGAGAAGCTCTGCCATCCGGGGGGAGCTCAAAGTAAAGCCGCTGCTCCTCTACATGGAGAGGAGCCAGATGAGGTGGTTCGGGCATCTGGTCAGGATACCACCCGATCGCCTCCCTCGGGAGGTGTTCAGGGCACGTCCGAACGGTAGGAGGCCACGGGGAAGACCCAGGACACGTTGGGAAGACTATGTCTCCCGGCTGGCCTGGGAACACCTCGGGACCCCCCGAGAGGAGCTGGACGAAGTGGCTGGGGAGAGGGAAGTCTGGGCTTCCCTGCTTAGGCTGCTGCCCTCGCGACCCGACCTCGGATAAGCGGAAGAAGATGGATGGATGGATGTTCTGATATCTCTTCAATAACCTTTTTTATCGTTTCTATGTCAATTCCGTTTCAGTCAGTTGGGGTCTTGGATTAGAAAATGTTCACAATATTGATTATTTCCTCTTTTTCGTCCCTCCTTCGAGGAACATAGAGTTGGGGTTTCTGTCTATAGTCTATGTGGCTTTTATAACAATAGTACCATAACCTACGATGTGGTGCTGTGGTCTGCAGCTCTGAAGTCAGTAGTACTGATTGAGCTGACAGTGCCATGGGAGGAGGGACTGGAAGCTGCCTACGAGAGAAAGAAGGCAAAGTATGCAGATCTGGTCGCGGACTGCAGAGAAAGTGGATGGAGGGTGAGACTGTATCCGGTGGAGGTGGGAGCCAGAGGCTTTGTGGGCAGATCAACATCACGTCTGCTCAAGGACCTGGGACTACGTGGAGCCACCCTGAGCAGATCCACCAAGGAGCTCTCAGAAGTAGCAGAAAAAGCTAGCCACTTGCTCTGGCTCAAACGACGCGACAAGGCTTGGGGAGCAGTATCCAAGTAGGTTTTGCTGCAGGGGGTGTCAGGGAGACGTCCCTGTTCACTGTCCCGCCACCGGGAGATGTTCTGGGCTAAGGGGCGAAACATCAATGAGAGGTGGTCCCCAGCTGAAGACCCTGCAGCAAAACCTTTTCTGGTATGCGGTCAGGTTTAGGCCTGCCTCAGGGAAGAGGACGTCCCTGCCATGCACAGTCCACCACAGGCACCGGTGGAGGTGCGACAGGCCTAAGGCCCAGCGGCAAGACCACTTTGCTGTAATTAAAATATGTGGCTTTTATAACAATAGTACCATAACCTACGAGCCTAATAGGTGGTTCTTTGGTCAGACCGTCTTCATGCCGCTTTCTTCAGCTTGTTTTTTAATGCTGATATCTGACCGATACTGTCATTACGGGGTTTTTGCAGCTTACTGTGGGGTTTGTTCTCCCGGGATGCAAACTGACTATTCCGGACAAGGCTTGCAGGTAGGAACATATTTATTAATCTATCTACAAAATAACAGGCAAAAACTCTCAAACTCCATCCATCCATCCATCTTCTTCCGCTTATCCGAGGTCGGGTCGAGCGGGGGCAGCAGCCTAAGCAGGGAAGCCCAGACTTCCCTCTCCCCAGCCACTTCGTCCAGCTCCTCCTGGGGGATCCCGAGGCGTTCCCAGGCCAGCCGGGAGAGATAGTCTTCCCAGCGTGTCCTGGGTCTTCCCCGTGGCCTGCTACCGGTCGGACGTGCCCGAAACACCTTCCTAGGGAGGCGTTCGGGTGGCATCCTGACCAGATGCCCGAACCACCTCATCTGGCTCCTCTCGATGTGGAGGAGCAGCGGCTTTACTTTGAGCTCCCCCCGAATGACAGAGCTTCTCACCCTATCTCTAAGGGAGAGCCCCGCCACTCGGCGGAGGAAACTCATTTCGGCCGCTTGTACCCGTGATCTTGTCCTTTCGGTCATGACCCAAAGCTCATGACCATAGGTGAGGATGGGAACGTAGATCGACCGGTAAATCGAGAGCTTTGCCTTCCGGCTCAGCTCCTTATTCACCACAACGGATCGATACAGCGTCCGCATTACTGAAGACGCCGCACCGATCCGCCTGTCGATCTCACGATCCACTCTTCCCCCACTCGTGAACAAGACTCCGAGGTACTTGAACTCCTCCACTTGGGGCAAGATCTCCTCCCCAACCCGGAGATGGCACTCCACCCTTTTCCGGGAGAGAACCATGGACTCGGACTTAGAGGTGCTGATTCCCATCCCAGTCGCTTCACACTCGGCTGTTTAACTCTCAAACTGTGGCATGAAAATAAACAAGACTTACGTAGAGGGTTGCGTGACAATAGCGTGAAGCAAACAACTAGCATAAACTATAGCATAGCAAGAAACAAACAACAAACATGAACTATGGCATGTGAAAATCATATCCCACCATGGCAACCAAAACAAACAAGAGTGCACAAAAAACAGGAACTCAAGGCGGTTTAAATAGTCTCTTGAATAGAGCCAGGTGAGCGTCCGAACACCAGCGGCAGGTGAAAATCCTATCCCACCATGGCAACCAAAACAAACAAGAGTGCACAAAAAACAGGAACTCAAGGCGGTTTAAATAGTCTCTTGATTAGAGCCAGGTGAGCGTCCGAACACCAGCGGCAGGTGAAAATCATATCCCACCATGGCAACCAAAACAAACAAGAGTGCACAAAAAACAGGAACTCATGGAGTTAAACTAACAGAACATAACGAAAACATGATCCGGACCACGGATCATGACAGATACGTGATAACAGTATCAGTAAGAGGTCAGTATGAATATGTGGATGACACCAAATGAGTTGTGATGTATATTTCCTGCCGCCTCAGCGCTTGAGTGGTGTTCCTTCCGTGGTTGCAGGTATCGCTCTGTACCCGGGCAACGCGCAGCTGCTGAGCTGTCGCCACCACGACCATGACCGCATCCCGCCTCTGGTGGACCCCGGCAAGCCCCAAGCGGGGGACTGCGTCATCAAGGAGGTGACCTACTTGGGACCCTTCACCAATGGAACACAGGTCAGTCCCAGAGTGTCGCGGCATCCTCTCGACAGCAACCTGACTCTAACGGTTGGCGTGGCAGAAGAAGGCGCTGGTGGTCCGTGGCCCCTCGGACGTCAGGAACAAGGAGTTGATCTTCATGCAGTTTAGTCAGAACGAAACAGAGGAGGACTTCAGCGCCATCACCTACATGCTGTTCGCCAACTTTAGCGACCTTGCAGACAGGTAATGTCTGGTAGCTTTATCCACCTGTGTTGTCCTTGGTGCTACACTTGGCAAACTGTTGTTGGCAAACAACTCATTATTGCTGACTGAGCAGTTTGCTATTTACCACTATTGCAACTTACTGCTATGCTGCGCTAATAATGACGGACCAAAATAGCATTGTTTTCCTTATTTGATTTTTTTTTCTTTCATTCACACTACTGAAATCCTCTCATTCACACTACTTACTTGTTTTTCTCGCATCCACACTACTGAAATGTTTTGTCTCATCCACACTACTGAAATGTTTTCTCTCATCCACACTATTGAAATGTTTTCTCTCATCCACACTACTGAAATGTTTTCTCTCTTACACACTACTGTTTTTTCTCTCATACACACTACTGAAATCCTCTTATACAAACTATACTTTTTTCTCTCTCCTACACACTACTGAAATCCTCTCATTCACACTACTGAAATCCTCTCATACACATTACTTAATTGTTTTTCTCTCATACACACTACTGAAATGTTTTCTCTCATCCACACTACTGAAATGTTTTCTCTCATCCACACTACTGAAATGTTTTCTTTCATACACACTACTGTTTTTTCTCTCATACACACTCATACTGAAATCCTCTTATACAAACTATACTTTTTTTCCCCTCTCCTTCACACTACTGAAATCCTCTCATACACACTACTGAAATCCTCTTATACACACTTCTAAAATCCTCTCATTCACACTACTGAAATATTTTCTCTCATACACACTACTGACATGTTTTCTCTCATACACACTACTGAAAATACTTTCATATAATCATAAACACAAACTATAGATTTTTTCTCTCCTACACACTACTGAAATCCTCTCATACACACTACTGAAATCCTCTCATACCACTACTTTTGTTTTCTCTCATACACACTACTGCAATGTTTTCTGGCATACACACTACTGAAATCCTCTCATACACACTACTGAAATCCTCTCATACACACTACTGAAATCCTCTCATACACACTACTGAAATCCTCTCATTCACACTACTGAAATATTTTCTCTCATACACACTACTGACATGTTTTCTCTCATACACTACTGAAAATACTCTCATATAATCATAAACACAAACTATAGATTTTTTCTCTCCTACACACTACTGAAATCCTCTCATACACACTACTGAAATCCTCTCATACCACTACTTTAGTTTCCTCTCATACACACTACTGCAATGTTTTCTGGCATACACACTACTGAAATCCTCTCATACACACTACTGAAATCCTCTCATACACACTACTGAAATCCTCTCATACACACTACTGAAATCCTCTCATTCACACTACTGAAATATTTTCTCTCATACACACTACTGACATGTTTTCTCTCATACACACTACTGAAAATACTCATACAATCACACACACAAACTATAGATTTTTTCTCTCCTACACACTACTGAAATACTCTCATACACACTACTGAAATCCTCTCATACACACTACTGAAATCATCTCATACCACTACTTTTCCCCCCTCTCATACACACTACTGCAATGTTTTCTGGCATACACACTACTGAAATCCTCTCATACACACTACTGAAATCCTCTCATTCACACTACTGAAATATTTTCTCTCATACACACTACTGACATGTTTGCTCTCATACACACTACTGAAAATACTCTCATATAATCATAAACACAAACTATAGATCTTTTCTCTCCTACACACTACTGAAATCCTCTCATACACACTACTGAAATCCTCTCATTCCACTACTTTTTTCCCCTCTCATACACACTACTGCAATGTTTTCTGGCATACACACTACTGAAATCCTCTCATACACACTACTGAAATCCTCTCATACACACTACTGAAATCCTCTCATTCCATTACTTTTTTTCCCTCTCATACACACTACTGCAATGTTTTCTGGCATACACACTACTGAAATCCTCTCATACACACTACTGAAATCCTCTCATACACACTACTGAAATCCTCTCATTCACACTACTGAAATATTTTCTCTCATACACACTACTGACATGTTTTCTCTCATACACACTACTGAAAATACTCTCATATAATCATAAACACAAACTATAGATTTTTTCTCTCCTACACACTACTGAAATCCTCTCATACACACTACTGAAATCCTCTCATACCACTACTTTTGTTTCCTCTCATACACACTACTGCAATGTTTTCTGGCATACACACTACTGAAATCCTCTCATACACACTACTGAAATCCTCTCATTCACACTACTGAAATATTTTCTCTCATACACACTACTGACATGTTTGCTCTCATACACACTACTGAAAATACTCTCATATAATCATAAACACAAACTATAGATCTTTTCTCTCCTACACACTACTGAAATCCTCTCATACACACTACTGAAATCCTCTCATACACACTACTGAAATCCTCTCATTCTACTACTTTTTTTCCCTCTCATACACACTACTGCAATGTTTTCTGGCATACACACTACTGAAATCCTCTCATACACACTACTGAAATCCTCTCATACACACTACTGAAATCCTCTCATTCCACTACTTTTTTCCCTCTCATACACACTACTGCAATGTTTTCTGGCATACACACTACTGAAATCCTCTCATACACACTATTGAAATCCTCTCATACACACTACTGAAATCCTCTCATTCACACTACTGAAATATTTTCTCTCATACACACTACTGACATGTTTTCTCTCATACACACTACTGAAATTACTCTCATATAATCATAAACACAAACTATATATTTTTTCTCTCCTACACACTACTGAAATCCTCTCATACACACTACTGAAATCCTCTCATACACACTACTGAAATCCTCATACCACTACTTTTGTTTCCTCTCATACACACTACTGCAATGTTTTCTGGCATACACACTACTGAAATCCTCTCATACACACTACTGAAATCCTCTCATACACACTACTGAAATCCTCTCATTCACACTACTGAAATATTTTCTCTCATACACACTACTGACATGTTTTCTCTCATACATGCACTACTGAAAATACTCTCATATAATCATAAACACAAACTATAGATTTGTTCTCTTCTACACACTACTGAAATCCTCTCATGCACACTACTGAAATCCTCTCATACCACTACTTGTGTTTCCTCTCATACACACTACTGCAATGTTTTCTGGCATACACACTACTGAAATACTCTCATACACACTTCTGTTTTTTCTCTCATACACACTACTGAAATCCTCTTATACAAACTATAGATTTGTTTCTCTCCTACACACTACTGAAATACTCTTACACACTACTGAAATACTCTCATACACACTACTGAAATCCTCTCATACACACTACTGAAACACTCTCAAAAACACTACTGTTTTTCCTCTCATACACAGTACTGAAGTCCTCTTATACAAACTATTTTTCTCCCTCTCCTACACACTACTGAAATCCTCTCATACAAACTATAGATTTTTTTCTTTCTCTCCAACACACTTTTGAAATCCTCTCATACACACTACTGAAATAATTTCATACACACTACTGAAATGCTCTCATACACACTACTGGAATGCTCTCATCTACACTACTAAAATCCTCTCACGCACACTGCTGAAATCCTTTCACACACATTACTGAAATTCTCTCATAGACACTTCTGAAACACTTCCACATAAACAACTGACAAATGATTATCTCACACACATATAGTGAAAATAATTGCTTTGCAGCATGTAAATGGGCGCTTGCTTAGCAGCAGGTCCATAACTAGTTAGATGGATAGATTAGTAGTTTGAGCCCAGAAAGTAACTTAGACCAGGGATTCTCAAACTGTGGAACATGTACCACTAATGGTACGCCAAATATTTGATTCATTATCTCAATTCAGTGTTTTATTTTCCTGTATTCAATCATAGGGTTATTGTTCAAACAGTGTCTACAAATAATAAATATACTTGGTAAATAAAACCTTTGCCTTGTTTTTAATGAATACTTAGGCCTGCTTTGCGATTGTATTTTAGTGTTGGTCAATGTGATGGTACTTGGAGAGCCAAGTGTTTTCTGAGGTGGTCCATGGTGACAAAAGTTTGAGAAGCACTGGTCTGGATGATAACTTGTCACTCTATCTCCAGTCGGAATAAATCCCAGTTCATGAGGGACTGTGAGAGGAATTACTCCATGTGGACCTTTTCCGGGGGATTCCGAACCTGGGTCAAGATGTCTTTAGTCAGGACTTCGGGGAAGAGCAATGAATCTGTGGAGTTTCGCCAAGAGGTGCGTACGTACAAGACTTTGGTCCACAGCTTCAGTCCTAATGATCGCCCATTGTCTTCCAGTCGGCTGTGGTCAAATTCAACGACAAGAGGCCCGAACCCGAGAGAAGCAACCAGCTCTTCTTTGCGGTTTTTGAGTGGCGGGATCCTTTCATGCAAGAAATTCGACTGGTAGGTGTATATATAGCTAAGGGCGTTATTTACCGAAAACGCAAAGAAGACGGGGGCCTTTTTTTTAGAAGTTTGTACTACTGTGGATATTTTGGAACAGTACTTCCATCCATCCATCCATCCATCTTCTTCCGCTTATCCGAGGTCGGGTCGCGGGGGCAGCAGCCTAAGCAGGGAAGCCCAGACTTCCCTCTCCCCAGCCACTTCGTCCAGCTCTTCCTGTGGGACCCCGAGGCGTTCCCAGGCCAGCCGGGAGACATAGTCTTCCCAACGTGTCCTGGGTCTTCCTCGCGGCCTCCTACCGGTCGGACGTGCCCTAAACACCTCCCTAGGGAGGCGTTCGGGTGGCATCCTGACCAGATGCCCGAACCACCTCATCTGGCTCCTCTCGATGTGGAGGCGCAGCGGCTTTACTTTGAGCTCCTCCCGGATGGCAGAGCTTCTCACCCTATCTCTAAGGGAGAGCCCCGCCACCCGGCGGAGGAAACTCATTTCGGCCGCTTGTACCCGTGATCCGCACCGATCCGCCTGTCGATCTCACGATTCACTCTTCCCTCACTCGTAAACAAGACTCCGAGGTACTTGAACTCCTCCACTTGGGGCAAGATCTCCTTCCCAACCCCGATATGGCACTCCACCCTTTTCCGGGCGAGAACCATGGACTCGGACTTGGAGGTGCTGATTCTCATCCCAGTCGCTTCACACTCAGCTGCGAACCGATCCAGTGAGAGCTGAAGATCCTGGCCAGATGAAGCCATCAGGACCACATCATTTGCAAAAAGCAGAGACCTAATCCTGCAGCCACCAAACCAGATCCCCTCAACGCCTTGACTGCGCCTAGAAATTCTGTCCATAAAGGTTATGAACAGAATCGGTGACAAAGGGCAGCCTTGGCGGAGTCCAACCCTCACTGGAAACGTGTCCGACTTACTACCGGCAATGCGGACCAAGCTCTGGCACTGATCATACAGGGAGCGGACTGCCACAATCAGACAGTCCGATACCCCATACTCTCTGAGCACTCCCCACAGGACTTCCCGAGGGACACGGTCGAATGCCTTCTCCAAGTCCACAAAACACATGTAGACTGGGTGGGCAAACTCCCATGCACCCTCAAGGACCCTGCCGAGAGTATAGAGCTGGTCCACAGTTCCACGACCAGGACGAAAACCACACTGTTCCTCCTGAATCCGAGGTTCGACTATCCGGCGTAGTCTCCTCTCCAGCACACCTGAATAGACCTTACCGGGAAGGCTGAGGAGTGTGATCCCACGATAGTTAGAACACACCCTCCGGTTCCCCTTCTTAAAAGAGGAACCACCACCCCGGTCTGCCAATCCAGAGGTACCGCCCCCGATGTCCACGCGATGCTGCAGAGTCTTGTCAACCAAGACAGCCCCACAGCATCCAGAGCCTTAAGGAACTCCGGGCGGATCTCATCTACCCCCGGGGCCTTGCCACCGAGGAGCTTTTTAACTACCTCAGCAACCTCAGCCCCAGAAATAGGAGAGCCCACCACAGACTCCCCAGGCACTGCTTCCTCATAGGAAGACGTGTTGGTGGGATTGAGGAGGTCTTCGAAGTATTCCCTCCACCGATCCACAACATCCGCAGTCGAGGTCAGCAGAACACCATCCTCGCCATACACGGTGTTGATAGTGCACTGCTTCCCCTTCCTGAGGCGGCGGATGGTGGTCCAGAATTGCTTCGAAGCCGTCCGGAAGTCGTTTTCCATGGCCTCACCGAACTCCTCCCATGTCCATGGAACAGTACTTGTCAGGTTCAAACACCGATGACATCTGTTAAACAGACAAGGATTCAATTTGGCTCATGAGGAGAAACGTCTGGGCTGTACTCTTTGTACAGTCTTCCACCACGCTCTGACGAAATGGTTGCACGCCTCCTCTTTTATTTGGACTTTCCCTGATTACATAGCAACAGCTGTTTTTAAGGGGATAAGGGGTCGTAAAAAGCTGTTGCACTCGGTCACACAAAACAGTTCAAAGAAAAGATGCCTTTTTTCCCAGATCGTGACCGCAAACGCATGGAGCTCGGTGGCCATTCTGTGTGGGGTTTTTATGGCCTTCTTCAAGGCGGCCAACTTTGCCAAACTCAGCGTCCAGTGGATCATCAGGATGCGCAAGAGGCACCAGAGGCACAAAGCCAGGGAGCTGAGTCCCATCACGGAGGAGAGTCCACCCAAGTGATTGTGTTACGCTCATCCAGACCACTATTTTTTATAAAAAGGGGGGGGGGGGGGACACTCAGGCAATAATTGTGTGAATGCTCCAAAACATTCACACATGGTTTTCTACACCAAAATTCTTCCATTTATTCTTCTTCTTCTCCAAATTTTGGCCCGTTCTACCTTGCACATTTTTCACCCGATTCAAGCCGTTCCAACTTCAAACTGTTCAGCCTATTCGGGAATCGCGAGCTTTCCCTTGACAAATTCCAAAAATTCCCAGATTTCCCAGAATTCCAGGTTTTCCGGGACATTTTTCCCCTTCAAAATGAATTTGCCATTTTTCAAACTTCCACCATTTCCACATTTTTCAACCGATTCCAACCGTTCCACGTTCAACATATTCCACTCATCCTGGAAATTCAAACTATCATTTTTACAAGTTCAAATAAATTCCAGGAATTCCCAGTTTTCCACACCCTATTTTCACCCTTTTTTTATGTCGACTACTCCTCCCACATTTTTCAACCCACTTCAACCGTCAAAACATTCCTCTTAGTCAGGACAAAAAAAGTTGTTTTTTAAACTGGAAAAATTCCCGGTTTTCCCGAAATTCCAGGAATTCCGTAATACCATTACTCAATAAAAAATGTTACTACTTCAACATTTCTGGGCTGAATTGAAAAATTCCAACACCAACCATTTCAACTCATTCAGAACATTCAAACTTTTTAACATTTTCCAAAAAATTCCCTCTTTTCCCGAAATTCCCAAATCTGCATGAAATTCCCATTTAAATGAACAGGACATTTTTCAAAGTTCCACAACTCCCACATTTTTTATTCGATTCAAACCCTTCCAACTTCAAAATATTCTGCGTATTCAGGAATTGTGTGCTCCTTTTCAACAATTATAAAAAAAAATTCCCGGATTTCCGAAAATTCCCAGTCTTCAGGGACATTTTTCCCATTCAAAATGAATTTGCCATTTTTCAAACTTCCACCATTTCCACATTTTTCAACCGATTCCAACCGTTCCACGTTCAACATATTCCACTCATCCTGGAAATTCAAACGATCATTTTTACAAGTTCAAATAAATTCCAGGAATTCCCAGTTTTCCACACCCTATTTTCACCCTTCTTTATGTCGACTACTCCTCCCACATTTTTCAACCCACTTCAACCGTCAAAACATTCCTCTTAGTCAGGACAAAAAAAGAAGTTGTTTTTTAAACTGGAAAAATTCCCGGTTTTCCCAAAATTCCAGGAATTCCGTAACACCATTTCTCAATAAAAAATGTTACTACTTCAACATTTCTGGGCTGAATTGAAAAATTCCAACACCAACCATTTCAACTCATTCAGAACATTCAAATGTTTTAACATTTTCCAAAAAATTCCCTCTTTTCCCGAAATTCCCAAATCTGCATGAAATTCCCATTTAAATGAATGGGACATTTTTCAAAGTTCCACAACTGCCACATTTTTTATTCGATTCAAACCCTTCCAACTTCAAAATATTCTGCGTGTTCAGGAACTGTGTGCTCCCTTTCAACAATTATAATGAAAATTCCCGGATTTCCGAAAATTCCCAGTCTTTAGGGACATTTTTCCCATTTATAATGAATTTGCCATTTTTCAAACTTCCACCATTTCCACATTTTTCAACCGATTCCAACTGTTCCATGTTCAACATATTCCACTCATCCTGGAAATTCAAACTATCATTTTTACAAGTTCAAACAAATTCCAGGAATTCCCAGTTTTCCACACCCTATTTTCATCCTTTTTTTATGTCGACTACTCCTCCCACATTTTTCAACCCACTTCAACCGTCAAAACATTCCTCCTAGTCAGGACAAAAAAAGAAATTGTTTTTTTAAACTGGAAAAATTCCCGGTTTTCCCGAAATTCCAGGAATTCCGTAATACCATTTCTCAATAAAAAATGTTACTACTTCAACATTTCTGGGCCGAATTGAAAAATTCCAACACCAACCATTTCAACTCATTAAGAACATTCAAACTTTTTTACATTTTCCAAAAAATTCCCTCTTTTCCCGAAATTCCCAAATCTGCATGAAATTTCCATTTAAATGAATGGGACATTTTCCAAAGTTCCACAACTGCCACATTTTTTATTCGATTCAAACCCTTCCAACTTCAAAATATTCCGCGTGTTCAGGAACTGTGTGCTCCCTTTCAACAATTATAATGAAAATTCCCGGATTTCCGAAAATTCCCAGTCTTTAGGGACATTTTTCCCATTCAAAATGAATTGGTCATTTTTCAGACTTCCATTTCCAAATTTTTCAACCGATTCCAATCGTTCCACGTTCAGCATATTCCACTCATCCTGGACATTCAAACTATCATTTTTCCAAGTTCAAATAAATTCCAGGAATTCCCAGAATTCCCAGTTTTCCACACCCTATTTTCACCCTTCTTTATGTCGACTACTCCTCCCACATTTTTCAACCCACTTCAACCGTCAAAACATTCCTCCTAGTCAGGACAAAAAAAAAGTTGTTTTTTAAACTGGAAAAATTCCCGGTTTTCCCGAAATTCCAGGAATTCCGTAATACCATTACTCAATAAAAAATGTTACTACTTCAACATTTCTGGGCTGAATTGAAAAATTCCAACACCAACCATTTCAACTCATTCAGAACATTCAAACTTTTTAACATTTTCCAAAAAAATCCCTCTTTTCCCGAAATTCCCAAATCTGCATGAAATTCCCATTTAAATGAATGGGACATTTTTCAAAGTTCCACAACTGCCACATTTTTTATTCGATTCAAACCCTTCCAACTTCAAAATATTCTGCGTATTCAGGAATTGTGTGCTCCTTTTCAACAATTATATAAAAAATTCCCGGATTTCCGAAAATTCCCAGTCTTTAGGGACATTTTCCCCATTCAAAATGAATTGGCCATTTTTCAAACTTCCAGCATTTCCACATTTTTCAACCGATTCCAACCGTTCCACGTTCAACATATTCCACTCATCCTGGAAATTCAAACTATCATTTTTACAAGTTCAAATAAATTCCAAGAATTCCCAGTTTTCCACACCCTATTTTCACCCTTTTTTTATGTCGACTACTCCTCCCACATTTTTCAACCCACTTCAACCGTCAAAACATTCCTCCTAGTCAGGACAAAAAAAGAAGTTGTTTTTTAAAATGGAAAAATTCCCGGTTTTCCCGAAATTCCAGGAATTCCGTAATACCATTTCTCAATAAAAAATGTTACTACTTCAACATTTCTGGGCCGAATTGAAAAATTCCAACACCAACCATTTCAACTCATTCAGAACATTCAAAATTTTTAACATTTTCCAAAAAATTCCCTCTTTTCCGAAATTCCCAAATCTGCATGAAATTCCCATTTAGATGAATGGGACATTTTCCAAAGTTCCACAACTGCCACATTTTTTATTCGATTCAAACCCTTCCAACTTCAAAATATTCCGCGTGTTCAGGAACTGTGTGCTCCCTTTCAACAATTATAATGAAAATTCCCGGATTTCCGAAAATTCCCAGTCTTTAGGGACATTTTTCCCATTCAAAATGAATTTGCCATTTTTCAAACTTCCACCATTTCCACATTTTTCAACCGATTCCAACCGTTCCACGTTCAACATATTCCACTCATCCTGGAAATTCAAACTATCATTTTTACAAGTTCAAATAAATTCCAGGAATTCCCAGTTTTCCACACCCTATTTTCACCCTTTTTGTTATGTCGACTACTCCTCCCACATTTTTCAACCCACTTCAAACGTCAAAACATTCCTCCTAGTCAGGACAAAAAAATAAGTTGTTTTTTAAAATGGAAAAATTCCCGGTTTTCCCGAAATTCCAGGAATTCCGTAATACCATTTCTCAATAAAAAATGTTACTACTTCAACATTTCTGGGCCGAATTGAAAAATTCCAACACCAACCATTTCAACTCATTCAGAACATTCAAACTTTTTAACATTTTCCAAAAAATTCCCTCTTTTC
The DNA here is from genome assembly GCF_033978685.3 of Nerophis lumbriciformis. Classification (NCBI taxonomy): domain Eukaryota; kingdom Metazoa; phylum Chordata; class Actinopteri; order Syngnathiformes; family Syngnathidae; genus Nerophis; species Nerophis lumbriciformis. Next base: position 3,933,692 of record NC_084573.2, read on the forward strand.
CCGAAATTCCCAAATTTGCATGAAATTCCCATTTAAATGAATGGGACATTTTTCAAAGTTCCACAACTCCCACATTTTTTATTCGATTCAAACCCTTCCAACTTCAAAATATTCTGCGTATTCAGGAATTGTGTGCTCCTTTTCAACAATTATATAAAAAATTCCCGGATTTCCGAAAATTCCCAGTCTTTAGGGACATTTTTCCCATTCAAAATGAATTTGCCATTTTTCAAACTTCCACCATTTCCACATTTTTCAACCGATTCCAACCGTTCCACGTTCAACATATTCCACTCATCCTGGAAATTCAAACTATCATTTTTACAAGTTCAAATAAATTCCAGGAATTCCCAGTTTTCCACACCCTATTTTCACCCTTTTTGTTATGTCGACTACTCCTCCCACATTTTTCAACCCACTTCAAACGTCAAAACATTCTTCCTAGTCAGGACAAAAAAATAAGTTGTTTTTTAAAATGGAAAAATTCCCGGTTTTCCCGAAATTCCAGGAATTCCGTAATACCATTTCTCAATAAAAAATGTTACTACTTCAACATTTCTGGGCCGAATTGAAAAATTCCAACACCAACCATTTCAACTCATTCAGAACATTCAAACTTTTTAACATTTTCCAAAAAATTCCCTCTTTTCCCGAAATTCCCAAATTTGCATGAAATTCCCATTTAAATGAATGGGACATTTTTCAAAGTTCCACAACTCCCACATTTTTTATTCGATTCAAACCCTTCCAACTTCAAAATATTCTGCGTATTCAGGAATTGTGTGCTCCTTTTCAACAATTATATAAAAAATTCCCGGATTTCCGAAAATTCCCAGTCTTTAGGGACATTTTTCCCATTCAAAATGAATTGGCCATTTTTCAAACTTCCAGCATTTCCAAATTTTTCAACCGATTTCAATCGTTCCACGTTCATCATATTCCACTCATCCTGGACATTCAAACTATCATTTTTCCAAGTTCAAATAAATTCCAGGAATTCCCAGTTTTCCACACCCTATTTTCACCCTTCTTTATGTCGACTACTCCTCCCACATTTTTCAACCCACTTCAACCGTCAAAACATTCCTCCTAGTCAGGACAAAAAAAGAAGTTGTTTTTTGAACTGGAAAAATTCCCGGTTTTCCCGAAATTTCAGGAATTCCGTAATACCATTTCTCAATAAAAAATGTTACTAATTCAACATTTCTGGGCCGAATTGAAAAATTCCAACACCAACCATTTCAACTCATTCAGAAAATTCTAACTTTTTAACATTTTCCAAAAAATTCCCTCTTTTCCCGAAATTCCCAAATCTGCATGAAATTCCCATTTAAATGAATAGGACCTTTTTCAAAGTTCCACAACTCCCACATTTTTTATTCGATTCAAACCCTTCCAACTTCAAAATATTCCGCGTATTCAGGAATTGTGTGCTCCCTTTCAACAATTATAAAAAAAATTCCCGGATTTCCGAAAATTCCCAGTCTTTAGGGACATTTTTCCCATTCAAAATGAATTGGCCATTTTTCAAACTTCCAGCATTTCCTAATTTTTCAACCGATTTCAATCGTTCCACGTTCAACATATTTCACTCATCCTGGACATTCAAACTATCATTTTTCCAAGTTCAAATAAATTCCAGGAATTCCCTGTTTTCCACACCCTATTTTCACCCTTCTTTATGTCGACTACTCCTCCCACATTTTTCAACCCACTTCAACCGTCAAAACTTTCCTCTTAGTCAGGACAAAAAAAGAAGTTGTTTTTTGAACTGGAAAAATTCCCGGTTTTCCCGAAATTTCAGGAATTCCGTAATACCATTTCTCAATAAAAAATGTTACTAATTCAACATTTCTGGGCCGAATTGAAAAATTCCAACACCAACCATTTCAACTCATTCAGAACATTCAAACTTTTTAACATTTTCCAAAAAATTCCCTCTTTTCCCGAAATTCCCAAATCTGCATGAAATTCCCATTTAAATGAATAGGACATTTTTCAAAGTTCCACAACTCCCACATTTTTTATTCGATTCAAACCCTTCCAACTTCAAAATATTCCGCGTATTCAGGAATTGTGTGCTCTTTTTCAACAATTATATAAAAAATTCCCGGATTTCCGAAAATTCCCAGTCTTTAGGGACATTTTTCCCATTCAAAATGAATTGGCCATTTTTCAAACTTCCACCATTTCCAAATTTTTCAACCGATTCCAATCGTTCCACGTTCAACATATTCCACTCATCCTGGAAATTCAAACTATCATTTTTACAAGTTCAAATAAATTCCAGGAATTCCCAGTTTTCTACACCCTATTTTCACCCTTTTTTTATGTCGACTACTCCTCCCACATTTTTCAACCCACTTCAACCGTCAAAACATTCCTCTTAGTCAGGACAAAAAAAGAAGTTGTTTTTTAAACTGGAAAAATTCCCGGTTTTCCTGAAATTCCAGGAATTCTGTAATACCATTTCTCAATAAAAAATGTTACTACTTCAACATTTCTGGGCCGAATTGAAAAATTCCAACACCAACCATTTCAACTCATTCAGAACATTCAAACTTTTTAACATTTTCCAAAAAATTCCCTCTTTTCCCGAAATTCCCAAATTTGCATGAAATTCCCATTTAAATGAATGGGACATTTTTCAAAGTTCCACAACTCCCACATGTTTTATTCGATTCAAACCCTTCCAACTTCAAAATATTCTGCGTGTTCAGGAACTGTGTGCTCCCTTTCAACAATTATAATGAAAATTCCCGGATTTCCGAAAATTCCCAATCTTTAGGGACATTTTTCCCATTCAAAATGAATTGGCCATTTTTCAAACTTCCATTTCCAAATTTTTTCAACCGATTCCAATCGTTCCACGTTCAACATATTCCACTCATCCTGGACATTCAAACTATCATTTTTCCAAGTTCAAATAAATTCCAGGAATTCCCAGAATTCCCAGTTTTCCACACCCTATTTTCACCTTTTTTTATGTCGACTACTCCTCCCACATTTTTCAACCCACTTCAACCGTCAAAACATTCCTCCTAGTCAGGACAAAAAAAGAAGTTGTTTTTTAAACTGGAAAAATTCCCGGTTTTCCCGAAATTCCAGGAACTCCGTAATACCATTTCTTAATAAAAAATGTTACTACTTCAACATTTCTGGGCCGAATTTAAAAATTCCAACACCAACCATTTCAACTCATTCGGAACATTCAAACTTTTTAACATTTTCCAAAAAATTCCCTCTTTTCCCGAAATTCCCAAATCTGCATGAAATTCCCATTTAAATGAATGGGACACAACTGCCACATTTTTTATTCGATTCAAACCCTTCCAACTTCAAAATATTCTGCGTGTTCAGGAACTGTGTGCTCCCTTTCAACAATTATAATGAAAATTCCCGGATTTCCGAAAATTCCCAGTCTTTAGGGACATTTTTCCCATTTATAATGAATTTGCCATTTTTCAAACTTCCACCATTTCCACATTTTTCAACCGATTCCAACTGTTCCATGTTCAACATATTCCACTCATCCTGGAAATTCAAACTATCATTTTTACAAGTTCAAACAAATTCCAGGAATTCCCAGTTTTCCACACCCTATTTTCATCCTTTTTTTATGTCGACTACTCCTCCCACATTTTTCAACCCACTTCAACCGTCAAAACATTCCTCCTAGTCAGGACAAAAAAAGAAATTGTTTTTTTAAACTGGAAAAATTCCCGGTTTTCCCGAAATTCCAGGAATTCCGTAATACCATTTCTCAATAAAAAATGTTACTACTTCAACATTTCTGGGCCGAATTGAAAAATTCCAACACCAACCATTTCAACTCATTAAGAACATTCAAACTTTTTTACATTTTCCAAAAAATTCCCTCTTTTCCCGAAATTCCCAAATCTGCATGAAATTTCCATTTAAATGAATGGGACATTTTCCAAAGTTCCACAACTGCCACATTTTTTATTCGATTCAAACCCTTCCAACTTCAAAATATTCCGCGTGTTCAGGAACTGTGTGCTCCCTTTCAACAATTATAATGAAAATTCCCGGATTTCCGAAAATTCCCAGTCTTTAGGGACATTTTTCCCATTCAAAATGAATTGGTCATTTTTCAGACTTCCATTTCCAAATTTTTCAACCGATTCCAATCGTTCCACGTTCAGCATATTCCACTCATCCTGGACATTCAAACTATCATTTTTCCAAGTTCAAATAAATTCCAGGAATTCCCAGAATTCCCAGTTTTCCACACCCTATTTTCACCCTTCTTTATGTCGACTACTCCTCCCACATTTTTCAACCCACTTCAACCGTCAAAACATTCCTCCTAGTCAGGACAAAAAAAAAGTTGTTTTTTAAACTGGAAAAATTCCCGGTTTTCCCGAAATTCCAGGAATTCCGTAATACCATTACTCAATAAAAAATGTTACTACTTCAACATTTCTGGGCTGAATTGAAAAATTCCAACACCAACCATTTCAACTCATTCAGAACATTCAAACTTTTTAACATTTTCCAAAAAAATCCCTCTTTTCCCGAAATTCCCAAATCTGCATGAAATTCCCATTTAAATGAATGGGACATTTTTCAAAGTTCCACAACTGCCACATTTTTTATTCGATTCAAACCCTTCCAACTTCAAAATATTCTGCGTATTCAGGAATTGTGTGCTCCTTTTCAACAATTATATAAAAAATTCCCGGATTTCCGAAAATTCCCAGTCTTTAGGGACATTTTCCCCATTCAAAATGAATTGGCCATTTTTCAAACTTCCAGCATTTCCACATTTTTCAACCGATTCCAACCGTTCCACGTTCAACATATTCCACTCATCCTGGAAATTCAAACTATCATTTTTACAAGTTCAAATAAATTCCAAGAATTCCCAGTTTTCCACACCCTATTTTCACCCTTTTTTTATGTCGACTACTCCTCCCACATTTTTCAACCCACTTCAACCGTCAAAACATTCCTCCTAGTCAGGACAAAAAAAGAAGTTGTTTTTTAAAATGGAAAAATTCCCGGTTTTCCCGAAATTCCAGGAATTCCGTAATACCATTTCTCAATAAAAAATGTTACTACTTCAACATTTCTGGGCCGAATTGAAAAATTCCAACACCAACCATTTCAACTCATTCAGAACATTCAAAATTTTTAACATTTTCCAAAAAATTCCCTCTTTTCCGAAATTCCCAAATCTGCATGAAATTCCCATTTAGATGAATGGGACATTTTCCAAAGTTCCACAACTGCCACATTTTTTATTCGATTCAAACCCTTCCAACTTCAAAATATTCCGCGTGTTCAGGAACTGTGTGCTCCCTTTCAACAATTATAATGAAAATTCCCGGATTTCCGAAAATTCCCAGTCTTTAGGGACATTTTTCCCATTCAAAATGAATTTGCCATTTTTCAAACTTCCACCATTTCCACATTTTTCAACCGATTCCAACCGTTCCACGTTCAACATATTCCACTCATCCTGGAAATTCAAACTATCATTTTTACAAGTTCAAATAAATTCCAGGAATTCCCAGTTTTCCACACCCTATTTTCACCCTTTTTGTTATGTCGACTACTCCTCCCACATTTTTCAACCCACTTCAAACGTCAAAACATTCCTCCTAGTCAGGACAAAAAAATAAGTTGTTTTTTAAAATGGAAAAATTCCCGGTTTTCCCGAAATTCCAGGAATTCCGTAATACCATTTCTCAATAAAAAATGTTACTACTTCAACATTTCTGGGCCGAATTGAAAAATTCCAACACCAACCATTTCAACTCATTCAGAACATTCAAACTTTTTAACATTTTCCAAAAAATTCCCTCTTTTCCCGAAATTCCCAAATTTGCATGAAATTCCCATTTAAATGAATGGGACATTTTTCAAAGTTCCACAACTCCCACATTTTTTATTCGATTCAAACCCTTCCAACTTCAAAATATTCTGCGTATTCAGGAATTGTGTGCTCCTTTTCAACAATTATATAAAAAATTCCCGGATTTCCGAAAATTCCCAGTCTTTAGGGACATTTTTCCCATTCAAAATGAATTTGCCATTTTTCAAACTTCCACCATTTCCACATTTTTCAACCGATTCCAACCGTTCCACGTTCAACATATTCCACTCATCCTGGAAATTCAAACTATCATTTTTACAAGTTCAAATAAATTCCAGGAATTCCCAGTTTTCCACACCCTATTTTCACCCTTTTTGTTATGTCGACTACTCCTCCCACATTTTTCAACCCACTTCAAACGTCAAAACATTCTTCCTAGTCAGGACAAAAAAATAAGTTGTTTTTTAAAATGGAAAAATTCCCGGTTTTCCCGAAATTCCAGGAATTCCGTAATACCATTTCTCAATAAAAAATGTTACTACTTCAACATTTCTGGGCCGAATTGAAAAATTCCAACACCAACCATTTCAACTCATTCAGAACATTCAAACTTTTTAACATTTTCCAAAAAATTCCCTCTTTTCCCGAAATTCCCAAATTTGCATGAAATTCCCATTTAAATGAATGGGACATTTTTCAAAGTTCCACAACTCCCACATTTTTTATTCGATTCAAACCCTTCCAACTTCAAAATATTCTGCGTATTCAGGAATTGTGTGCTCCTTTTCAACAATTATATAAAAAATTCCCGGATTTCCGAAAATTCCCAGTCTTTAGGGACATTTTTCCCATTCAAAATGAATTGGCCATTTTTCAAACTTCCAGCATTTCCAAATTTTTCAACCGATTTCAATCGTTCCACGTTCATCATATTCCACTCATCCTGGACATTCAAACTATCATTTTTCCAAGTTCAAATAAATTCCAGGAATTCCCAGTTTTCCACACCCTATTTTCACCCTTCTTTATGTCGACTACTCCTCCCACATTTTTCAACCCACTTCAACCGTCAAAACATTCCTCCTAGTCAGGACAAAAAAAGAAGTTGTTTTTTGAACTGGAAAAATTCCCGGTTTTCCCGAAATTTCAGGAATTCCGTAATACCATTTCTCAATAAAAAATGTTACTAATTCAACATTTCTGGGCCGAATTGAAAAATTCCAACACCAACCATTTCAACTCATTCAGAAAATTCTAACTTTTTAACATTTTCCAAAAAATTCCCTCTTTTCCCGAAATTCCCAAATCTGCATGAAATTCCCATTTAAATGAATAGGACCTTTTTCAAAGTTCCACAACTCCCACATTTTTTATTCGATTCAAACCCTTCCAACTTCAAAATATTCCGCGTATTCAGGAATTGTGTGCTCCCTTTCAACAATTATAAAAAAAATTCCCGGATTTCCGAAAATTCCCAGTCTTTAGGGACATTTTTCCCATTCAAAATGAATTGGCCATTTTTCAAACTTCCAGCATTTCCTAATTTTTCAACCGATTTCAATCGTTCCACGTTCAACATATTTCACTCATCCTGGACATTCAAACTATCATTTTTCCAAGTTCAAATAAATTCCAGGAATTCCCTGTTTTCCACACCCTATTTTCACCCTTCTTTATGTCGACTACTCCTCCCACATTTTTCAACCCACTTCAACCGTCAAAACTTTCCTCTTAGTCAGGACAAAAAAAGAAGTTGTTTTTTGAACTGGAAAAATTCCCGGTTTTCCCGAAATTTCAGGAATTCCGTAATACCATTTCTCAATAAAAAATGTTACTAATTCAACATTTCTGGGCCGAATTGAAAAATTCCAACACCAACCATTTCAACTCATTCAGAACATTCAAACTTTTTAACATTTTCCAAAAAATTCCCTCTTTTCCCGAAATTCCCAAATCTGCATGAAATTCCCATTTAAATGAATAGGACATTTTTCAAAGTTCCACAACTCCCACATTTTTTATTCGATTCAAACCCTTCCAACTTCAAAATATTCCGCGTATTCAGGAATTGTGTGCTCTTTTTCAACAATTATATAAAAAATTCCCGGATTTCCGAAAATTCCCAGTCTTTAGGGACATTTTTCCCATTCAAAATGAATTGGCCATTTTTCAAACTTCCACCATTTCCAAATTTTTCAACCGATTCCAATCGTTCCACGTTCAACATATTCCACTCATCCTGGAAATTCAAACTATCATTTTTACAAGTTCAAATAAATTCCAGGAATTCCCAGTTTTCTACACCCTATTTTCACCCTTTTTTTATGTCGACTACTCCTCCCACATTTTTCAACCCACTTCAACCGTCAAAACATTCCTCTTAGTCAGGACAAAAAAAGAAGTTGTTTTTTAAACTGGAAAAATTCCCGGTTTTCCTGAAATTCCAGGAATTCTGTAATACCATTTCTCAATAAAAAATGTTACTACTTCAACATTTCTGGGCCGAATTGAAAAATTCCAACACCAACCATTTCAACTCATTCAGAACATTCAAACTTTTTAACATTTTCCAAAAAATTCCCTCTTTTCCCGAAATTCCCAAATTTGCATGAAATTCCCATTTAAATGAATGGGACATTTTTCAAAGTTCCACAACTCCCACATGTTTTATTCGATTCAAACCCTTCCAACTTCAAAATATTCTGCGTGTTCAGGAACTGTGTGCTCCCTTTCAACAATTATAATGAAAATTCCCGGATTTCCGAAAATTCCCAATCTTTAGGGACATTTTTCCCATTCAAAATGAATTGGCCATTTTTCAAACTTCCATTTCCAAATTTTTTCAACCGATTCCAATCGTTCCACGTTCAACATATTCCACTCATCCTGGACATTCAAACTATCATTTTTCCAAGTTCAAATAAATTCCAGGAATTCCCAGAATTCCCAGTTTTCCACACCCTATTTTCACCTTTTTTTATGTCGACTACTCCTCCCACATTTTTCAACCCACTTCAACCGTCAAAACATTCCTCCTAGTCAGGACAAAAAAAGAAGTTGTTTTTTAAACTGGAAAAATTCCCGGTTTTCCCGAAATTCCAGGAACTCCGTAATACCATTTCTTAATAAAAAATGTTACTACTTCAACATTTCTGGGCCGAATTTAAAAATTCCAACACCAACCATTTCAACTCATTCGGAACATTCAAACTTTTTAACATTTTCCAAAAAATTCCCTCTTTTCCCGAAATTCCCAAATCTGCATGAAATTCCCATTTAAATGAATGGGACACAACTGCCACATTTTTTATTCGATTCAAACCCTTCCAACTTCAAAATATTCTGCGTGTTCAGGAACTGTGTGCTCCCTTTCAACAATTATAATGAAAATTCCCGGATTTCCGAAAATTCCCAGTCTTTAGGGACATTTTTCCCATTTATAATGAATTTGCCATTTTTCAAACTTCCACCATTTCCACATTTTTCAACCGATTCCAACTGTTCCATGTTCAACATATTCCACTCATCCTGGAAATTCAAACTATCATTTTTACAAGTTCAAACAAATTCCAGGAATTCCCAGTTTTCCACACCCTATTTTCATCCTTTTTTTATGTCGACTACTCCTCCCACATTTTTCAACCCACTTCAACCGTCAAAACATTCCTCCTAGTCAGGACAAAAAAAGAAGTTGTTTTTTAAACTGGAAAAATTCCCGGTTTTCCCGAAATTCCCGGAATTCCGTAATACCATTTCTCAATAAGAAATGTTACTACTTCAACATTTCTGGGCCGAATTGAAAAATTCCAACACCAACCATTTCAACTCATTCAGAACATTCAAACTTTTTAACATTTTCCAAAAAATTCCCTCTTTTCCCGAAATTCCCAAATCTGCATGAAATTCCCATTTAAATGAATGGGACATTTTTCAAAGTTCCACAACTGCCACATTTTTTATTCGATTCAAACCCTTCCAACTTCAAAATATTCCGCGTGTTCAGGAACTGTGTGCTCCCTTTCAACAATTATAATGAAAATTCCCGGATTTCCGAAAATTCCCAGTCTTTAGGGACATTTTTCCCATTCAAAATGAATTGGCCATTTTTCAAACTTCCATTTCCAAATTTTTCAACCGTTTCCAACCGTTCCACGTTCAACATATTCCACTCATCCTGGAAATTCAAACTATCATTTTTACAAGTTCAAATAAATTCCAGGAATTCCCAGTTTTCCACATCCTATTTTCACCCTTTTTTTATGTCGACTACTCCTCCCACATTTTTCAACCCACTTCAACCGTCAAAACATTCCTCCTAGTCAGGACAAAAAAAGAAGTTGTTTTTTAAACTGGAAAAATTCCCGGTTTTCCCGAAATTCCAGGAACTCCGTAATACCATTTCTTAATAAAAAATGTTACTACTTCAACATTTCTGGGCCGAATTGAAAAATTCCAAAACCAACCATTTCAACTCATTAAGAACATTCAAACTTTTTAACATTTTTCAAAAAATTCCCAAATCTGCATGAAATTCCCATTTAAATGAATGGGACATTTTTCAAAGTTCCACAACTGCCACATTTTTTATTCGATTCAAACCCTTCCAACTTCAAAATATTCCGCGTGTTCAGGAACTGTGTGCTCCCTTTCAACAATTATAATGAAAATTCCCTGATTTCCGAAAATTCCCAATCTTTAGGGACATTTTTCCCATTCAAAATGAATTTGCCATTTTTCAAACTTCCACCATTTCCACATTTTTCAACCGATTCCAACCGTTCCACGTTCAACATATTCCACTCATCCTGGAAATTCAAACTATCATTTTTACAAGTTCAAATAAATTCCAGGAATTCCCAGTTTTCCACACCCTATTTTCACCCTTTTTTTTATGTCGACTACTCCTCCCACATTTTTCAACCCACTTCAACCGTCAAAACATTCCTCTTAGTCAGGACAAAAAAAGAAGTTGTTTTTTTAACTGGAAAAATTCCCGGTTTTCCCGGTTTTCCCGGAATTCCGTGATACCATTTCTCAATTAAAAATGTTACTACTTCAAACATTTCTGGACCGAATTGAACAATTCCAACACCAACCATTTCAACTCATTCAGAACATTCAAACTTTTTACCATTTTCCAAAAAATTCCCTCTTTTCCCGAACTTCCCAAATCTGCATGAAATTCCCATGAATGGGACATTTTTCAAAGTTCCACAACTCCCACATTTTTTATTCGATTCAAACCCTCCAAACTTCAAAATATTCCGCGTGTTCAGGAATTGTGTGCTCCCTTTCAACAATTATAATGAAAATTCCCGGATTTCCGAAAATTCCCAGTCTTTAGGGACATTTCTCACTTTCAAAATGAATTGGCCATTTTTCAAACTTCCATTTCCAAATTTTTCAACCGATTCCAATCGTTCCACGTTCAACATATTCCACTCATTCTGGACATTCAAACTATCATTTTTCCAAGTTCAAATAAATTCCAGGAATTCCCAGTTTTCCACACCCTATTTTCACCCTTCTTTATGTCGACTACTCCTCCCACATTTTTCAACCCACTTCAACCGTCAAAACATTCCTCTTAGTCAGGACAAAAAAAGAAGTTGTTTTTTGAACTGGAAAAATTCCCGGTTTTCCCGAAATTCCAGGAATTTTGTAATACCATTTCTCAATAAAAAATGTTACTACTTCAATATTTGTGGGCCGAATTGAAAAATTCCAACACCAACCATTTCAACTCATTCAGAACATTCAAACTTTTTAACATTTTCCAAAAAATTCCCACTTTTCCCGAAATTCCCAAATCTGCATGAAATTCCCATTTAAATGAATGGGACATTTTTCAAAGTTCCACAACTGCCACATTTTTTATTCGATTCAAACCCTTCCAACTTCAAAATATTCCGCGTGTTCAGGAACTGTGTGCTCCCTTTCAACAATTATAATGAAAATTCCCGGATTTCCGAAAATTCCCAGTCTTTAGGGACATTTTTCCCATTCAAAATGAATTGGCCATTTTTCAAACTTCCATTTCCAAATTTTTCAACCGTTTCCAACCGTTCCACGTTCAACATATTCCACTCATCCTGGAAATTCAAACTATCATTTTTACAAGTTCAAATAAATTCCAGGAATTCCCAGTTTTCCACATCCTATTTTCACCCTTTTTTTATGTCGACTACTCCTCCCACATTTTTCAACCCACTTCAACCGTCAAAACTATACTCCTAGTCAGGACAAAAAAAGAAGTTGTTTTTTAAACTGGAAAAATTCCCGGTTTTCCCGAAATTCCAGGAATTTCGTAATACCATTTCTCAATAAAAAATGTTACTACTTCAACATTTCTGGGCCGAATTGAAAAATTCCAAAACCAACCATTTCAACTCATTAAGAACATTCAAACTTTTTAACATTTTTCAAAAAATTCCCAAATCTGCATGAAATTCCCATTTAAATGAATGGGACATTTTTCAAAGTTCCACAACTGCCACATTTTTTATTCGATTCAAACCCTTCCAACTTCAAAATATTCCGCGTGTTCAGGAACTGTGTGCTCCCTTTCAACAATTATAATGAAAATTCCCGGATTTCCGAAAATTCCCAATCTTTAGGGACATTTTTCCCATTCAAAATGAATTTGCCATTTTTCAAACTTCCACCATTTCCAAATTTTTCAACCGATTCCAACCGTTCCACGTTCAACATATTCCACTCATCCTGGAAATTCAAACTATCATTTTTACAAGTTCAAATAAATTCCAGGAATTCCCAGTTTTCCACACCCTATTTTCACCCTTTTTTTTATGTCGACTACTCCTCCCACATTTTTCAACCCACTTCAACCGTCAAAACATTCCTCTTAGTCAGGACAAAAAAAGAAGTTGTTTTTTTAACTGGAAAAATTCCCGGTTTTCCCGGAATTCCGTGATACCATTTCTCAATTAAAAATGTTACTACTTCAAACATTTCTGGACCGAATTGAACAATTCCAACACCAACCATTTCAACTCATTCAGAACATTCAAACTTTTTAACATTTTCCAAAAAATTCCCTCTTTTCCCGAACTTCCCAAATCTGCATGAAATTCCCATGAATGGGACATTTTTCAAAGTTCCACAACTCCCACATTTTTTATTCGATTCAAACCCTCCAAACTTCAAAATATTCCGCGTGTTCAGGAATTGTGTGCTCCCTTTCAACAATTATAATGAAAATTCCCGGATTTCCGAAAATTCCCAGTCTTTAGGGACATTTCTCACTTTCAAAATGAATTGGCCATTTTTCAAACTTCCATTTCCAAATTTTTCAACCGATTCCAATCGTTCCACGTTCAACATATTCCACTCATTCTGGACATTCAAACTATCATTTTTCCAAGTTCAAATAAATTCCAGGAATTCCCAGTTTTCCACACCCTATTTTCACCCTTCTTTATGTCGACTACTCCTCCCACATTTTTCAACCCACTTCAACCGTCAAAACATTCCTCTTAGTCAGGACAAAAAAAGAAGTTGTTTTTTGAACTGGAAAAATTCCCGGTTTTCCCGAAATTCCAGGAATTTTGTAGTACCATTTCTCAATAAAAAATGTTACTACTTCAACATTTCTGGGCCGAATTGAAAAATTCCAACACCAACCATTTCAACTCATTCAGAACATTCAAACTTTTTAACATTTTTCAAAAAATTCCCTCTTTTCCCGAAATTCCCAAATCTGCATGAAATTCCCATTTAAATGAATGGGACATTTTTCAAAGTTCCACAACTCCCACATTTTTTATTCGATTCAAACCCTTCCAACTTCAAAATATTCCACGTGTTCAGGAATTGTGTGCTCCCTTTCAACAATTATAATGAAAATTCCCGGATTTCCGAAAATTCCCCGTCTTTAGGGACATTTTTCCCATTCAAAATGAATTGGCCATTTTTCAAACTTCCAGCATTTCCAAATTTTTCAATCGTTCCACGTTCAACATATTTCACTCATCCTGGACATTCAAACTATCATTTTTTCAAGTTCAAATAAATTCCAGGAATTCCCAGAATTCCCAGTTTTCCACACCCTATTTTCACCCTTCTTTATGTCGACTACTCCTCCCACATTTTTCAACCCACTTCAACCGTCAAAACATTCCTCCTAGTCAGGACAAAAAAAGAAGTTGTTTTTTAAAATGGAAAAATTCCCGGTTTTCCCGAAATTCCAGGAATTCCGTAATACCATTTCTCAATAAAAAATGTTACTACTTCAACATTTCTGGGCCGAATTGAAAAATTCCAACACCAACCATTTCAACTCATTCAGAACATTCAAACTTTTTAACATTTTCCAAAAAATTCCCACTTTTCCCGAAATTCCCAAATCTGCATGAAATTCCCATTTAAATGAATGGGACATTTTTCAAAGTTCCACAACTGCCACATTTTTTATTCGATTCAAACCCTTCCAACTTCAAAATATTCCGCGTGTTCAGGAACTGTGTGCTCCCTTTCAACAATTATACTGAAAATTCCCGGATTCCCGAAAATTCCCAGTCTTTAGGGACATTTTTCCCATTCAAAATGAATTGGCCATTTTTCAGACTTCCATTTCCAAATTTTTCAACCGATTCCAATCGTTCCACGTTCAACATATTCCACTCATCCTGGACATTCAAACTATCATTTTTCCAAGTTCAAATAAATTCCAGGAATTCCCAGAATTCCCAGTTTTCCACACCCTATTTTCACCCTTCTTTATGTCGACTACTCCTCCCACATTTTTCAACCCACTTCAACCGTCAAAACATTCCTCTTAGTCAGGACAAAAAAAGAAGTTGTTTTTTGAACTGGAAAAATTCCCGGTTTTCCCGAAATTCCCGGAATTCCGTAATACCATTTCTCAATTAAAAATGTTACTACTTCAAATATTTCTGGACAGAATTGAACAATTCCAAAACCAACTTCAAACTGTTCAGCCTATTCGGGAATCGCAAGCTTTCCATTGACAAATTCCAAAAATTCCCAGAATTCCAGGTTTTCCGGGACATTTTTCCCATTCAAAATGAATTTGCCATTTTTCAAACTTCCACCATTTCCACATTTTTCAACCGATTCCAACCGTTGCACGTTCAACATATTTCACTCATCCTGGAAATTCAAACTATCATTTTTACAAGTTCAAATCAATTCCAGGAATTCCCAGTTTTCCACACCCTATTTTCACCCTTTTTTTATGTCGACTACTCCTCCCACATTTTTCAACCCACTTCAACCGTCAAAACATTCCTCCTAGTCAGGACAAAAAAAGAAGTTGTTTTTTAAACTGGAAAAATTCCCGGTTTTCCCAAAATTCCAGGAATTCCGTAATACCATTTCTCAATAAAATTTTTTTACTACTTCAACATTTCTGGGCTGAATTGAAAAATTCCAACACCAACCATTTCAACTCATTCAGAACATTCAAAATGATTAACATTTTCCAAAAAATTCCCTCTTTTCCCGAAATTCCCAAATCTGCATGAAATTCCCATTTAAATGAATGGGACATTTTTCAAAGTTCCACAACTGCCACATTTTTTATTCGATTCAAATCCTTCCAACTTCAAAATATTCCGCGTGTTCAGGAATTGTGTGCTCCCTTTCAACAATTATAATGAAAATTCCCGGATTTCCGAAAATTCCCAGTTTTAGGGCCATTTTTCCCATTCAAATTGAATTGGCCATTTTTCAGACTTCCATTTCCAAATTTTTCAACCGATTCCAATCGTTCCACGTTCAACATAGTCCACTCATCCTGGACATTCAAACTATAATTTTTCCAAGTTCAAATAAATTCCAGGAATTCCCAGAATTCCCAGTTTTCTACACCCTATTTTCACCCTTCTTTATGTCGACTACTCCCACATTTTTCAACCCACTTCAACCGTCAAAACATTCCTCTTAGTCAGGACAAAAAAAGAAGTTGTTTTTTGAACTGGAAAAATTCCCGGTTTTCCCAAAATTCCCGGAATTCCGTAATACCATTTCTCAATTAAAAATGTTACTACTTCAAATATTTCTGGACCGAATTGAACAATTCCAAAACCAACTTCAAATTGTTCAGCCTATTCGGGAATCGCGAGCTTTCCCTTGACAAATTCCAAAAATTCCCAGATTTCCCAGAATTCCAGTTTTTCCGGGACATTTTTCCCATTCAAAATGAATTTGCCATTTTTCAAACTTCCACCATTTCCACATTTTTCAACCGATTCCAACCGTTTCACGTTCAACATATTCCACTCATCCTGGAAATTCAAACTATCATTTTTACAAGTTCAAATAAATTCCAGGAATTCCCAGTTTTCCACACCCTATTTTCATCCTTTTTTTATGTCGACTACTCCTCCCACATTTTTCAACCCACTTCAACCGTCAAAACATTCCTCTTAGTCAGGACAAAAAAAGAAGTTGTTTTTTAAACTGGAAAAATTCCCGGTTTTCCCGAAATTCCAGGAATTCCGTAATACCATTTCTCAATAAAAAATGTTACTACTTCAACATTTCTGGGCCGAATTGAAAAATTCCAACACCAACCATTTCAACTCATTCAGAACATTCAAACTTTTTAACATTTTCCAAAAAATTCCCTCTTTTCCCGAACTTCCCAAATCTGCATGAAATTCCCATGAATGGGACATTTTTCAAAGTTCCACAACTGCCACATTTTTTATTCGATTCAAACCCTTCCAACTTCAAAATATTCCGCGTGTTCAGGCACTGTGTGCTCCCTTTCAACAATTATAATGAAAATTCCCGGATTTCCGAAAATTCCCAGTCTTTAGGGACATTTTTCCCATTCAAAATGAATTGGCCATTTTTCAAACTTCCATTTCCAAATTTTTCAACCGATTCCAACCGTTCCACATTCAACATATTCCACTCATTCTGGAAATTCAAACTATCATTTTTACAAGTTCAAATAAATTCCAGGAATTCCCATTTTTCCACACCCTATTTTCACCCTTTTTTTATGTCGACTACTCCTCCCACATTTTTCAACCCACTTCAACCGTCAAAACATTCCTCCTAGTCAGGACAAAAAAAGAAGTTGTTTTTTAAACTGGAAAAATTCCCGGTTTTCCCGAAATTCCCGGAATTCCGTAATACCATTTCTCAATAAAAAATGTTACTACTTCAACATTTCTGGGCCGAATTGAAAAATTCCAACACCAACCATTTCAACTCATTCAGAACATTCAAACTTTTTAACATTTTCCAAAAAAATCCCTCTTTTCCCGAAATTCCCAAATCTGCATGAAATTCCCATTTAAATTAATTGGACATTTTTCAAAGTTCCACAACTCCCACATTTTTTATTCGATTCAAACCCTTCCAACTTCAAAATATTCCGTGTGTTCAAGAACTGTGTGCTCCCTTTCAACAATTATAATGAAAATTCCCGGATTTCCGAAAATTCCCAGTCGTTAGGGACATTTTTCCCATTCAAAATGAATTGGCCATTTTTCAGACTTCCATTTCCAAATTTTTCAACCGATTCCAATCGTTCCACGTTCAACATATTCCACTCATCCTGGACATTCAAACTATCATTTTTCCAAGTTCCAATAAATTCCAGGAATTCCCAGAATTCCCAGTTTTCCACACCCTATTTTCACCCTTCTTTATGTCGACTACTCCTCCCACATTTTTCAACCCACTTCAACCGTCAAAACATTCCTCTTAGTCAGGACAAAAAAAGAAGTTGTTTTTTGAACTGTAAAAATTCCCGGTTTTCCCGAAATTCCCGGAATTCCGTAATACCATTTCTCAATTAAAAATGTTACTACTTCAAATATTTCTGGACCGAATTGAACAATTCCAAAACCAACTTCAAACTGTTCAGCCTATTCGGGAATCGCAAGCTTTCCCTTGACAAATTCCAAAAATTCCCAGATTTCCCAGAATTCCAGGTTTTCCGGGACATTTTTCCCACTCAAAATGAATTTGCCATTTTTCAAACTTCCACCATTTCCACATTTTTCAACCGATTCCAACCGTTCCACGTTCAACATATTCCACTCATCCTGGAAATTCAAACGATCATTTTTACAAGTTCAAATAAATTCCAGGAATTCCCAGTTTTCCACACCCTATTTTCACCCTTCTTTATGTCGACTACACCTCCCACATTTTTCAACCCACTTCAACCGTCAAAACATTCATCCTAGTCAGGACAAAAAAAAAAGTTGTTTTTTAAACTGGAAAAATTCCCGGTTTTCCCGAAATTCCAGGAATTCCGTAATACCATTTCTCAATAAAAAATGTCACTACTTCAACATTTCTGGGCCGAATTGAAAAATTCCAACACCAACCATTTCAACTCATTCAGAACATTCAAACTTTTTAACATTTTCCAAAAAATTCCCTCTTTTCCCGAAATTCTCAAATCTGCATGAAATTCCCATTTAAATGAATGGGACATTTTTCAAAGTTCCACAACTACCACATTTTTTATTCGATTCAAACCCTTCCAACTTCAAAATATTCTGCGTATTCAGGAACTGTGTGCTCCCTTTCAACAATTATAATGAAAATTCCCGGATTTCCGAAAATTCCCAGTCTTTAGGGACATTTTTCCCATTCAAAATGAATTGGCCATTTTTCAAACTTCCATTTCCAAATTTTTCAACCGATTCCAATCGTTCCACGTTCAACATATTTCACTCATCCTGGACATTCAAACTATCATTTTTCCAAGTTCAAATAAATTCCAGGAATTCCCAGTTTTCCACACCCTATTTTCACCCTTTTTTTATGTCGACTACTCCTCCCACATTTTTCAACCCACTTCAACCGTCAAAACATTCCTCCTAGTCAGGACAAAAAAAGAAGTTGTTTTTTTAAACTGGAAAAATTCCCGGTTTTCCCGAAATTCCAGGAATTCCGTAATACCATTTCTCAATAAAAAATGTTACTACTTCAACATTTCTGGGCCGGATTGAAAAATTCCAACACCAACCATTTCAACTCAGAACATTCAAACTTTTTAACATTTTCCAAAAAATTCCCTCTTTTCCCGAAATTCCCAAATCTGCATGAAATTCCCATTTAAATGAATAGGACATTTTTCAAAGTTCCACAACTCCCACATTTTTTATTCGATTCAAACCCTTCCAACTTCAAAATATTCCGCATATTCAGGAATTTTGTGCTCCCTTTCAACAATTATAGAAAAAATTCCCGGATTTCCGAAAATTCCCAGTCTTTAGGGACATTTTTCCCATTCAAAATGAATTGGCCATTTTTCAAACTTCCAGCATTTCCAAATTTTTCAATCGTTCCACGTTCAACATATTTCACTCATCCTGGACATTCAAACTATTATTTTTTCAAGTTCAAATAAATTCCAGGAATTCCCAGAATTCCCAGTTTTCCACACCCTATTTTCACCCTTCTTTATGTCGACTACTCCTCCCACATTTTTCAACCCACTTCAACCGTCAAAACATTCCTCTTAGTCAGGACAAAAAAAGAAGTTGTTTTTTGAACTGGAAAAATTCCCGGTTTTCCCGGAATTCCGTAATACCATTTCTCAATAAAAAATGTTACTACTTCAACATTTCTGGGCCGAATTGAAAAATTCCAACACCAACCATTTCAACTCATTCAGAACATTCAAACTTTTTAACATTTTCCAAAAAATTCCCTCTTTTCCCGAAATTCCCAAATCTGCATGAAATTCCCATTTAAATGAATGGGACATTTTTCAAAGTTCCACAACTGCCACATTTTTTATTAGATTCAAACCCTTCCAACTTCAAAATATTCCGGGTGTTCAGGAATTGTGTGCTCCTTTTCAACAGTTATAAAAAAAATTCCCGGATTTCCGAAAATTCCCAGTCTTTAGGGACATTTTTCCCATTCAAAATGAATTTGCCATTTTTCAAACTTCCACCATTGCCACATTTTTCAACTGATTCCAACCGTTCCACGTTCAACATATTCCACTCATCCTGGAAATTCAAACGATCATTTTTACAAGTTCAAATAAATTCCAGGAATTCCCAGTTTTCCACACCCTATTTTCACCCTTTTTTTATGTCGACTACTCCTCCCACATTTTTCAACCCACTTCAACCGTCAAAACATTCCTCCTAGTTAGGACAAAAAAAGAAGTTGTTTTTTAAACTGGAAAAATTCCCGGTTTTCCCGAAATTCCAGGAATTCCGTAATACCATTTCTCAATAAAAAATGTTACTACTTCAACATTTCTGGGCCGAATTGAAAAATTCCAACACCAACCATTTCAACTCATTCAGAACATTCAAACTTTTTAACATTTTCCAAAAAATTCCCACTTTTCCCGAAATTCCCAAATCTGCATGAAATTCCCATTTAAATGAATGGGACATTTTCCAAAGTTCCACAACTGCCACATTTTTTATTCGATTCAAACCCTTCCAACTTCAAAATATTCCGCGTGTTCAGGAACTGTGTGCTCCTTTTCAACAGTTATAAAATTTTTTCCCGGATTTCCGAAAATTCCCAGTCTTTAGGGACATTTTTCCCATTCAAAATGAATTTGCCATTTTTCAAACTTCCACCATTGCCACATTTTTCAACCGATTCCAACCGTTCCACGTTCAACATATTCCACTCATCCTGGAAATTCAAACGATCATTTTTACAAGTTCAAATAAATTCCAGGAATTCCCAGTTTTCCACACCCTATTTTCACCCTTTTTTTATGTCGACTACTCCTCCCACATTTTTCAACCCACTTCAACCGTCAAAACATTCCTCCTAGTTAGGACAAAAAAATAAGTTGTTTTTTAAACTGGAAAAATTCCCGGTTTTCCCGAAATTCCAGGAATTCCGTAATACCATTTCTCAATAAAAAAATGTCACTACTTCAACATTTCTGGGCCGAATTGAAAAATTCAGACACCAACCATTTCAACTCATTCAGAACATTCAAACTTTTTAACATTTTCCAAAAAATTCCCTCTTTTCCCGAAATTCCCAAATCTGCATGAAATTCCCATTTAAATGAATGGGACATTTTTCAAAGTTCCACAACTGCCACATTTTTTATTCGATTCAAACCCTTCCAACTTCAAAATATTCCGCGTGTTCAGGAACTGTGTGCTCCCTTTCAACAATTATAATGAAAATTCCCGGATTTCCGAAAATTCCCAGTCTTTAGGGACATTTTTCCCATTCAAAATGAATTGGCCATTTTTCAAACTTCCATTTCCAAATTTTTCAACCGATTCCAATCGTTCCACGTTCAACATATTTCACTCATCCTGGACATTCAAACTATCATTTTTTCAAGTTCAAATAAATTCCAGGAATTCCCAGAATTCCCAGTTTTCCACACCCTATTTTCACCCTTCTTTATGTCGACTACTCCTCCCACATTTTTCAACCCACTTCAACCGTCAAAACATTCCTCTTAGTCAGGACAAAAAAAGAAGTTGTTTTTTGAACTGGAAAAATTCCCGGTTTTCCCGAAATTCCCGGAATTCCGTAATACCATTTCTCAATAAAAAATGTTACTACTTCAACATTTCTGGGCCGAATTGAAAAATTCCAACACCAACCATTTCAACTCATTCAGAACATTCAAACTTTTTAACATTTTCCAAAAAATTCCCTCTTTTCCCGAAATTCCCAAATCTGCATGAAATTCCCATTTAAATGAATAGGACATTTTTCAAAGTTCCACAACTCCCACATTTTTTATTCGATTCAAACCCTTCCAACTTCAAAATATTCCACGTGTTCAGGAATTGTGTGCTCTCTTTCAACAATTATAAAAACAACTCCCAGATTTCCGAAAATTCCCAGTCTTTAGGGACATTTTTCCCATTTATAATGAATTTGCCATTTTTCAAACTTCCACCATTTCCACATTTTTCAACCGATTCCAACCGTTCCACGTTCAACATATTCCACTCATCCTGGAAATTCAAACGATCATTTTTACAAGTTCAAATAAATTCCAGGAATTCCCAGTTTTCCACAACCTATTTTCACCTTTTTTTTTATGTCGACTACTCCTCCCATATTTTTCAACCCACTTCAACCGTCAAAACATTCCTCTTAGTCAGGACAAAAAAAGAAGTTGTTTTTTTAAACTGGAAAAATTCCCGGTTTTCCCGAAATTCCAGGAATTCCATAATACCATTTCTCAATAAAAAATGTTACTACTTCAACATTTCTGGGCCGAATTGAAAAATTCCAACACCAACCATTTCAACTCATTCAGAACATTCAAACTTTTTAACATTTTCCAAAAAATTCCCTCTTTTCCCGAAATTCCCAAATCTGCATGAAATTCCCATTTAAATGAATGGGACATTTTCCAAAGTTCCACAACTGCCACATTTTTTATTCGATTCAAACCCTTCCAACTTCAAAATATTCTGCGTGTTCAGGAACTGTGTGCTCCCTTTCAACAATTATAATGAAAATTCCCGGATTTCCGAAAATTCCCAATCTTTAGGGACATTTTTCCCATTCAAAATGAATTGGCCATTTTTCAAACTTCCATTTCCAAATTTTTCAACCGATTCCAATCGTTCCACGTTCAACATATTCCACTCATCCTGGACATTCAAACTATCATTTTTCCAAGTTCAAATAAATTCCAGGAATTCCCAGAATTCCCAGTTTTCCACACCCTATTTTCACCCTTCTTTATGTCGACTACTCCTCCCATATTTTTCAACCCACTTCAACCGTCAAAACATTCCTCTTAGTCAGGACAAAAAAAGAAGTTGTTTTTTTAACTGGAAAAATTCCCGGTTTTCCCGAAATTCCCGGAATTCCGTAATACCATTTCTCAATTAAAAATGTTACTACTTCAAACATTTCTGGACCGAATTGAACAAGTCCAACACCAACCATTTCAAATCATTCAAAACATTCAAAGTTTTTACCATTTTCCAAAAAATTCCCTCTTTTCCCGAACTTCCCAAATCTGCATGAAATTCCCATGAATGGGACATTTTTCAAAGCTCCACAACTCCCACATTTTTTATTCGATTCAAACCGTTCCAACTTCAAAATATTCCGCGTGTTTTTAAAAATTCCCGGATTTCCTAGAATTTCTAGTCTTTAGCGACATTTTCCCCATTCAAAAATAATTATCCATTTTTCAAAATTGCGCAATTCCCCCATTTTTCAACCGATTCAAACCATTCCACATTCAACACATTCAACTCATCCTGGAAATTCAAACAATTATTTTTTTCACATTCAACAAATTTCCAGGAATTCCTGTTTTTTTCTAACTTTATTTCCAACCTGTTTTAGTGCGATAACTCCTCCCACATTTTTCAACCCACTTCAACCGTCAAAACATTCCTCTTAGTCAGGACAAAAAAAGAAGTTGTTTTTTGAACTGGAAAAATTCCCGGTTTTCCCGAAATTCCCAGAATTCCGTAATACCATTTCTCAATTAAAAATGTTACTACTTCAAACATTTCTGGACCGAATTGAACAATTCCAACACCAACCATTTCAAAACATTCAAACTTTTTACCATATTCCAAAAAAATTCCCTCTTTTCCCGAACTTCCCAAATCTGCATGAAATTCCCATGAATGGGACATTTTTCAAAGCTCCACAACTCCCACATTTTTTATTCGATTCAAACCGTTCCAACTTCAAAATATTCCGCGTGTTTTTAAAAATTCCCGGATTTCCTAGAATTTTTAGTCTTTAGCGTCATTTTCCCCATTCAAAATGAATGATCCATTTTTCAAAATTGCGCAATTCCCACATTTTTCAACCGATTCAAACCATTCCACCTTCAACACATTCAACTCATCCTGGAAATTCAAACAATTATTTTTTTCACATTCAACAAATTTCCAGGAATTCCTGTTTTTTTCTAACTTTATTTCCAACCTTTTTTAGTGCGATGACTCCTTTCACATTTTTCTACCCATTTTAACCGTTCCACCGTCAAAACATTCCTCTTAGTCAGGACCAAAAACAAGTTGGTTTAATAACTTGAAAATTTCCCGTTTTTCCCGAAATTCCCTAATACCATTTCCCAATTAAAAAACTGTTACTACTTCAACATTTCTTGACCGAATTAAACAATTCCAACACCGACCAATTCAGCTCATTCAGGACATTCATACTCCTAATCATTTTCAACAAATCTCGCTTTTCCCAAAATTCCCAAATTTCCAGGAAGTTCCTATTGAAATGAATCAAATCAAATCAAATCAACTTTATTTATAAAGCACATTTAAAATTTACCACAGGGGTAGCCAAAGTGCTGTACAATGAGCAGGTTAAAAGATAAAACGAGTACCGAGCAAACACAACACAACACAAACAGAACATGATAAAAATAAATAATTAAAATAGAATTAATAAAAACATAAAAACATAAAAACAGGATCACAGCAGGTGTATTATGGGGCGCCATTGCAGGATGGATATCACTCAGTGTTAAAAGCCATGGAATAAAAGTATGTTTTTAAGAGAGATTTAAAAACAGGAAGAGAGGAGGCTTGTCTAACACTCAGGGGTAGGTCGTTCCAGAGCTTGGGAGCAGCAACGGCGAAAGCTCTGTCACCTCTAAGCTTCAGCCTTGTGTCAGGGACCGTCAACAGCAGCTGATCGGCTGATCTTAAGGATCGGGTGGGGCAGTAAGGCTGAAGGAGGTCGGAGAGATAGGTTGGCGCGAGGTTGTTTAGACATTTAAAAACAAATAAAAGGAGTTTAAAATGTATTCGGTAACGCACAGGGAGCCAGTGAAGGGACGCTAAAATAGGGGTAATGTGCTCACGTCTGCGGGTCTGTGTTAGCAGACGAGCAGCAGAGTTCTGTACGAGCTGCAGGCGGGCGAGGGAGGCCTGGCTAATGCCAACATACAGGGCATTACAGTAATCAAGACGAGTCGAGATAAAAGCGTGGATTAATTTCTCAAGATCATGTCTTGATAAAAGCGGTTTCACTTTCGCTATTTGGCGTAATTGATAAAAGCTTTTTTGAACGACGCTGCTGATTTGTTTTTCGAATTTAAAATCTGAGTCAAACTTTACCCCCAGGTTTGTGACAGAGTCGCTGAGATACGGGGTCAGAGTGCCGAGGTCAACGTTGGGGGAGGGAGAGCGACTTGGACCGAACAACATAACTTCTGTTTTGTCTTCATTTAGGCTCAGGAAGTTAGCTGAAAGCCAGACTTTGATGTCGTGCAGGCAGTCAATAAGACTTTGAACCGTGTTATTTTGTGCCATGGGAAAATAAATCTGGCAATCATCGGCATAAAAATGAAATGCAATACTGTACTTCCTAAAAATAGAACCAAGGGGGAGAAGGTAAAGTGCAAATAAAATTGGGGCAAGGATTGAACCCTGGGGGACCCCATGTGGTAAAGGAGCTGTGGACGACATAAAACTGTCTACTTTTACACAAAAACTCCTGTCGGTTAGGTACGACCGGAACCAGTTGAGGGCGGCGCCCTTAATGCCCACACAGTTCTCAAGACGAGTGATTAAGGTGGTGTGGTCGACGGTGTCGAACGCAGCAGACAGATCTAAAAGCACCAGGACAACATATTTACCAGAATCAGTGGACAGGAGGATATCGTTAAAAACTTTTAGAAGCGCTGACTCTGTGCTGTGGAGGGCTTTAAAACCGGACTGGAACAGCTCAGTGATACCATTATCCTCTAAGAAGGGCAGCAACTGACTGTAGACAACCTTCTCTAATATTTTGGAAATGTATGGAAGATTAGAGATAGGTCTGAAGTTAGAGAGGAGAGAGGGGTCGAGGCTGGGTTTTTTAAGTAGAGGTCGTACCACTGCATGTTTAAACTCTACTGGAACTATTCCAGAAGAGAGGCTACTATTGATAATGTTAAGGACACTTGATCCAATAGTAGCAAGTACCTCCTTAAACAGGCGAGGTGGGAGGGCATCTGCAGGAGAACCAGAGGGCTTCATATGACTAACTGTGTCACTTAAAAAAGAAAAGGACACCGGCTCAAACTGATGGAAAACAGAAGAGAAATGCAGGGGAACAGAAGGGTCATATGAAGGCTGAGATAGACTGGCTCTAGTTGACACAATTTTGTCAGTGAAAAAATGGAGACAATTTTCACAGAATTCAAAAGAAGCATCAAAACCAGCAGATTTGGGAGCATCAATGACAGTGTTAATAGTTTTAAACAGAACTCTGGGGTTGTTACAGTTAGAAGATATAATCTGAGATAGATATATATTCATTTCTGCTTTTACAGTCATCTGAAAGGAAAACAGGCTTTCTTTAAAAATGGCAAATGAATGGGACATTTTTCCAAGTTGCACAATTCCCACATTTTTCAACCTATTCAAACCATTCCAACATCAACACATTCCACTCATCCTGGACATTCAAACTAACACTTTCCCAAGTTCCAAACCAAATTCCGTTTTTCCTGGAAATTCAAACTCTTCAACATTCAAACTATTCTTACATTCATACTACATTCTGTCAGCATTTCACTTCAACTTCAGCATTGGAGCATTTACACGCAATTCCTTCAGGAATTTCAAAATCAGAGGCATTTCTTTCCACTTCCATTCCAGGCAGTTTTATGCACATATTTTACTGAAAGACACTGAAAATGTTTATTGTTTTTGTTGCTTTTACTGTATGTTGCTCATGTTTATAGCCTTGATCCCAAAACATTTGTATTTAATACATCGCCAATCATCTTTTGTGTATTGATTAAGCAAGATAATCGTAGTTTGCGCTAGTTTTACTTTAGTAGAGCAGAGGTGTCAAACTCGTTTTAATTGAGGGCCACTTCTAACACTGAATGATATTACACAATTGCCTATGCATTTGATGATTTATTTTTATTTTTATGTACAACAATGTAAAAAAATTTTGCAGTAAAAACCTGACAGGTCAGTCGCAAAAATTTTACCGTAAAATTTACAGTGTTTTTTTCAGCATGTTACTGTAAATGGAAAAAAACAGTACCACTGTTTTTCACGGCACAAAACTGTCAGCTCAGTTGATAGAATTTTACTGTAAAATTTACATAGTTTTTTTTTACTGTAAATGTAAAACTGCATTTTTACAGTAAAATTTGTGTTTTTACTGTAAATATAAAACTGCATTTTTACAGTAAAATTCTGGCAACTTAGCTGCCACATTTTACCGTAAAAATAACAACTGTAGATTTTACCGTGTACTATTGTGACTAGCAAAACAGTACCATTGTTGTTGTTTTTTACAGTAAAAACCTGACATGTCAGTCTTAAAAATGTTACCGTAAAATTTACATTGTTTTTTTTCAGCATGTTGCTGTAAATGGAAAAAAACAGTACCACTGTTTTCACGGAACAAAACTGGCAGCTCAGTTGATAGAATTTTACTGTAAAATGTACAGTTTTTTACTGTAAATATAAAACTGCATTTTTACAGTAAAATTCTGGCAACTTAGCTGCCACATTTTACCGTAAAAATAACAACTGTAGATTTTACCGTGTACTATTGTGACTAGCAAAACAGAACCATTGTTTGTTTTTTTACAGTAAAAACCTGACATGTCAGTCTTAAAAATGTTACCGTAAAATTGACATTGTTTTTTTTCAGCATGTTACTGTAAATGGAAAAAAACAGTACCACTGTTTTTCACCGAACAAAACTGGCAGCTCAGTTGATAGAATTTTACTGTAAAATGTACATAGTTTTTTTTACTGTAAATATAAAACTGCATTTTTACAGTAAAATTCTGGCAACTTAGCTGCCACATTTTACCGTAAAAATAACAACTGTAGATTTTACTGTGTACTATTGTGACTAGCAAAACAGTACCATTGTTTTTTTTTTTACAGTAAAAACCTGACATGTCAGTCTTAAACATGTTACCGTAAAATTGACATTGTTTTTTTTCAGCATGTTACTGTAAATGGAAAAAAACAGTACCACTGTTTTTCACGGAACAAAACTGGCAGCTCAGTTGATAGAATTTTACTGTAAAATGTACAGTTTTTTACTGTACATTTAAAACCGCATTTTTACAGTAAAATTCTGGCAACTTAGCTGCCACATTTTACCGTAAAAATAACAACTGTAGATTTTACCGTGTACTATTGTGACTAGCAAAACAGTACCATTGTTTTGTTTTTTTACAGTAAAAACCTGACATGTCAGTCTTAAAAATGTTACCGTAAAATTGACATTGTTTTTTTTCAGCATGTTACTGTAAATGGAAAAAAACAGTACCACTGTTTTTCACGGAACAAAACTGGCAGCTCAGTTGATAGAATTTTACTGTAAAATGTACAGTTTTTTTTACTGTAAATATAAAACTGCATTTTTACAGTAAAATTCTGGCCACATAGCTGCTGGATTTTACCGTAAAAATAACAACTGTAGATTTTACCATGTACTATTGTGACTAGCAAAACAGTACCATTGTTTTTTTTACAGTAAAAACCTGACATGTCAGTCTTAAAAATGTTACCGTAAAATTGACATTGTTTTTTTTCAGCATGTTACTGTAAATGGAAAAAAACAGTACCACTGTTTTTCACGGAACAAAACTGGCAGCTCAGTTGATAGAATTTTACTGTAAAATGTACAGTTTTTTACTGTACATTTAAAACTGCATTTTTACAGTAAAATTCTGGCAACTTAGCTGCCACATTTTACCGTAAAAATAACAACTGTAGATTTTACCGTGTACTATTGTGACTAGCAAAACAGTACCATTGTTTTGTTTTTTTTACAGTAAAAACCTGACATGTCAGTCTTAAAAATGTTACCGTAAAATTTACATTGTTTTTTTCAGCATGTTACTGTAAATGGAAAAAAACAGTACCACTGTTTTTCACGGAACAAAACTGGCAGCTCAGTTGATAGAATTTTACTGCAAAATGTAGTTTTTTACTGTAAATATAAAACTGCATTTTTACAGTAAAATTCTGGCAACTTAGCTGCCACATTTTACCGTAAAAATAACAACTGTAGATTTTACCGTGTACTATTGTGACTAGCAAAACAGTACCATTGTTTGTTTTTTTTACAGTAAAAACCTGACATGTCAGTCTTAAAAATGTTACCGTAAAATTGACATTGTTTTTTTTCAGCATGTTACTGTAAATGGAAAAAAACAGTACCACTGTTTTTCACGGAACAAAACTGGCAGCTCAGTTGATAGAATTTTACTGTAAAATGTCCAATTTTTTTTTACTGTAAATATAAAACTGCATTTTTACAGTAAAATTCTGCCCACATAGCTGCCGGATTTTACCGTAAAAATAACAACTGTAGATTTTACCGTGTACTATTGTGACTAGCAAAACAGTACCATTGTTTTATTTTACAGTAAAAACCTGACAGGTCAGTCTTAAAAATTTTACTGTAAAATTTACATTGTTTTTTCAGCATGTTACTGTAAATGGAAAAAAACAGTACCACTGTTTTTCACGGAACAAAACTGGCAGCTCAGTTGATAGAATTTTACTGTAAAATGTACAATTTTTTTTTACTGTAAATATAAAACTGCATTTTTACAGTAAAATTCTGCCCACATAGCTGCCGGATTTTACCGTAAAAACGACAACTGTATATTTTACCGTGTACTATTGTGACTAGCAAAACAGTACCACTTTTTTTTTTACAGTAAAAAAATGGCAGTTTTATGTTTTTACTGTTTTTTCTTGTACTGTAAAATGCTGTAAAACCACAGTAAATTTCATAAAGTCGCTGTAAAATCTATAAAATTTGACAATTTGATGAATAACTTGCTTTGAAATCATAAGTTTAACAGATAGAAAGTATTTATTTCGAGTTCAACAAAAACGTTGTTTGAATGTATGATCATATATTTGTTACATTATAATATATATGTTTAAAAAAATATGCGATTGCATTGAGCAACATGTATTTTTTTCTGTCAAAATGGAAAGAACTAATCCATTTAGTAAGAAAATCTAAAGTATTTTAGTGACGCTTATTACATACTTGCCAACCTTGAGACCTCCGATTTCGGGAGGTGGGGGCGTGGTCGGGGGTGGGGCGGGGCGTGGTTGGGGGCGTGGTTAAGAGGGGAGGAGTATATTGACAGCTAGAATTCACCAAGTCAAGTATTTCATATATATATATATATATATATATATATATATATATATATATATATATATATCCTGAAAATATGCAAACAAAACTGTGTTTGGATAATTGATACTTCAAACTTGCATGAATAAATATTAAGGAATATAACATAACTTGGCTTCTGAGAGCTTCAAAATGTAGTGAATAAAATGCTAAAGTTGTTGATAAACAAGCAATTATTTTAATAATTAAATATGGTCATTTTAAATGAATTATTATGATAATTTAAAATTAATTATTTCAAATATGTTTATTTTAATGTAAAATTCTATGGCTGGATGTAATAAGGAGTCAGAAAAAATTAAAATTAAAATACAGTTAATTTTGATGTTTTTAGCAAAATATAGTAAAAATGTATTTAGGTTTTTTTTTTTTTTTAATTAATAAATATCTATTTATTTTTAGGTAAGATAAACATAATAATACAATTTATCTCTAGTCTGGATGATTTAGTTCTTGTCACCCTGTTGTCCTCCCGCATGGAGCTGGAGGGGGCGTGGCCTCCAGCTCCGGCTGAAAATCGGGAGATTTTCGGGAGAATATTTGTCCCGGGAGGTTTTCGGGAGAGGCGCTGAATTTCGGGAGTCTCCCGGAAAATTCGGGAGGGTTGGCAAGTATGGCTTATTATTTCCAGGCTTTCGAGGGCCAAATAAAAATGACGTGGGCGGGCCAGATCTGGCCCCCGGGCCTTGAGTTTGACACCTTTTGTAGTCGAGTGATCTGCTGTTAATGTCTGTACTGTTTGGACAGTCGTTTAATGTTGTGATTATTTGTTAAATGATGTTGAAAGGACTTGAACTGTGTATGTGTAATAAAAATAAACAAATATTTGTAGTGAGTATTTAGCTCCGAGAGTCTGGGCTTCTCTGCTTAGGCTGCTGCCCCCGCGACCCGATCTCCGATAAGTGGAAAAAAATGGATGGATGGATGGATTTATATCCCTGTTCACTTAACAGACGCCCACATTGTTGATTGTGAAGGCCTCGGGCAGATTTGGTACAGCATGGCAACATAAGATAGCTGAATTCTGATTGGATACAAACTAAAAACAACAGCACTGGAAGGAGCATATTACATGAAGAGAATATGAATAATTCCAGATATTTAGGGAATGTAAATTAAAAAATAATTGTATCTTTAATTATGATCATGATTTCTGGTTAGCAGAGAAGGCAGACACATATTGACCACAGACTTTGTGTTGTGTTTGACCTCGCAAATACGCATTTGCCGTAGTGAGCGTCTCTTTTCCCACCGTGACCAACGCCCTTGAACGCGGCTTCGGTGGCCGGGGCCAGGCCGGGTCCTCACGCACGGGGAGTTCGGAGGAGGATGTTAGCTTCACCGCCGGAGGAGACAACTTGGAGTCTCGAACAAGCACGGACGTCATAAAGGTAGCACTTTATTCACTTTCCCCCCCGTTTAAATGTACGCAAATATTGGCGTGGTGTTGCGTTCAATGCGCTCTGGTTACCTTAGTTACGCGGGCTAGCATTGTTAGCTGGCTAGCCTGCTTAGGTTGTATGATTCGAGGCGCTACTTGACGTCAAACATAAACAAATAGTTGCTTGTAGGGTTCATAATAGCTTGTTTGAGTGACTGGAAGTGCTTTAAGAGGTATATTCCGTGAAGTATTTGCAGGGTTTTTGCTCACATACTCGCCGCTGCTTAGCTTATGTGCTAACATAAACAAACCGCGACAAGTCTTTCGTGGAGGAGGAAATAAGTCAACCTTTTTGTCGTGCGAGTGTACTAATGCGAGCAGGAAACGTTTTATAGTTGAACCCCGAACGGGACAAGCGGTAGGAAAATGGACGGACGGGATAGTTAGGTCTCTTATAGCGAAGCACTTGTGTCCGTATTTGTTGTCGGCTCGTGCTTTAAACACAACGATTTGGCGCACTTTTTGTTAACTATTTTATTAATCTTCTCATCCATTCGCTCTTTTAACGTTGTTGTCGTGGATGCATCACTTGCACGGCATGGCCTCGAATCACTTTGTTGTGTTCTGAAGAAAATGTGCTACCCGTTAAAAAAAATACAATTGCCACACAACGCTACTGAGCATGCGCGCGCATGCGCATCAACGCCACTTCGAACGAAATAGCTTAATTTGTACATTTTAAACATATCAATCAATGTTTATTTATACAGCCCTAAATCACGAGTGTCTCAAAGGGCTGCACAAGCCACAAGACATCATATCCCACATCAGGGCAAGGAAAAACTCAACCCCCACCTTGGGCGACCTGTGCAATGGACGTCGAGTGGATCTAGCATAATATTGTGAGAGTTCAGTCCATAGTGGATCTAACATAATAGTGAGAGTCCAGTCCATAGTGGATCTAACATAATAGTGTAAGAGTCCAGTCCATAGTGGATCTAACATAATAGTGTGAGAGTCCAGTCCATAGTGGATCTAACATAATAGTGTGAGAGTCCAGTCCATAGTGGATCTAGCATAATAGTGTGAGAGTCCAGTCCATAGTGGATCTAACATAATAGTGTGAGAGTCTAGTCCATAGTGGATCTAACATAATAGTGTGAGAGTCCAGTTCATAGTGGATCTAACATAATAGTGTGAGAGTCCAGTCCATAGTGCCATCCATCCATCCATCTTCCACTTCCGCTTATCCGAGGTCGGGTCGCGGGGGCAGCAGCTTAAGCAGGGAAGCCCAGACTTCCCTCTCCCCAGCCACTTCGTCCAGCTCCTCCCGGGGGATCCCGAGGCGTTCCCAGGCCAGCCGGGAGACATAGTCTTCCCAACGTGTCCTGGGTCTTCCCCTTGGCCTCCTACCGGTCGGACGTGCCCTAAACACCTCCCGAGGGAGGCGATCGGGTGGCATCCTGACCAGATGCCCGAACCACCTCATCTGATTCCTCTCGATGTGGAGGAGCAGCGGCTTTACTTTGAGCTCCCCCCGGATGACAGAGCTTCTCACCCTATCTCTAAGGGAGAGCCCCGCCACCCGGCGGAGGAAACTCATTTCGGCCGCTTGTACCCGTGATCTTGTCCTTTCGGTCATAACCCAAAGCTCATGACCATAGGTGAGGATGGGAACGTAGATCGACCGGTAAATTGAGAGCTTTGCCTTCCGGCTCAGCTCCTTCTTCACCACAACGGATCGATACAGCGTCCGCATTACTGAAGATGCCGCACCGATCCGCCTGTCGATCTCACGATCCACTCTTCCCTCACTCGTGAACAAGACTCCGAGGTACTTGAACAGTCCATAGTGGATCTAACATAATAGTGAGAGTCCAGTCCATAGTGGATCTAACATAATAGTGAGAGTCCAGTCCATAGTGGATCTAACATAATAGTGAGACTCCAGTCCATAGTGGATCTAACATAATAGTTTCTACAAGTAAACAGTACAGTAGGTACTTGCTCATAAGGGTACTCTAGTAGAATATGCAGAGATAAGATGTGTCAATATCAAAATATTACTTGAAATACATTTTTGGCACCAACAAAGTGGCCATTTGGGTACCGGTAGATATTTGTTCTAAAAAGGGTATTTCAACAAGTAAACAGTACAGCAGGTACAGCCAGAGAACTTTGATTTTGGGGCGGCAGCGGTAAAGTTTAGATCCATGAAGGAAAGAAAAAGTGAATTAATGTTTATATCAGTATATATCATATACTGTACATATATTATGTAAATATTACATATATGTTATATTTTATATTGCTACTACGCAGTGACGTGCAGTCACTAGAGGCAGGTGCCATCATGGAAAGAAAAAAAATGTAAAAAGAAAAAAAATTAAATTGTTATATGTATCCAGTGATTATACTATAAAGTTATTTTCCATTTAACTTCACCAGTTTTAGATTATTTTTATTCAAAATCGCTGAATTTTCACATTTGCCGTTCAAATACTGAGAAGAGACGGTGCGGTGATCAGCAGCCAGTTGAGGCACGTCACTCAGTGCCTCAACATGGATTCCGGACTCGGCTAACTGCTGGCCTGCTGTGCAGTGAGACTGTATTGCTATATGAATTATATTATACATTTCCATAGTTTAGTTAGCTGAGGTATATAATGTACAGTGTATTTTGTCAACAACTGTATGTGTGTAACGTATTTCTTGTGCTGAGCGATCATAAAACGGCTGCAAAAGACGCACTGGCTGAGGCTCCAGTAATCCCGCCTCCTGCACCCCCGCCGTAGAATTGTTATATCAACTAAAGCCCACACTTAAACTTTCCACGTGCATGATTGAATCTATTTAAAATAGTTATTTCATAAGAAGCCAAAAAGTGCAAAAACAATAATGTTCGTGTTGGAGGAGTTGTGAATGACTGCAGGGCCACAACATTAGGTACACCTGCAGACTGCAGGTGTATCTAATTCACAACTCCAACACGAACATTGTTTTTGCACTTTTTGGCTTCTTATTAGATAACTTTTGTAACCTATTTTCATGGGCTTTCCTCTTTGTGATGTTAAGTTCCTGTTATGCGCTGTTATACAGTATATGCCTTGAGCTCTTATTTTGAAGGCGCTAAGAGCGGAAGTGATGACACCGAGTG
Source organism: Nerophis lumbriciformis (assembly GCF_033978685.3). NCBI lineage: Eukaryota > Metazoa > Chordata > Actinopteri > Syngnathiformes > Syngnathidae > Nerophis > Nerophis lumbriciformis. The sequence goes on from NC_084573.2 coordinate 3,968,180, forward strand.
GAGCGGAGGTTTTTGAAAGAATGTAGATAAAGTGGTCCTCGTGTAAACTGGAGCCTCCGTGTTTGTTATTTTGTAGTTTCATACAGTATAGGCCACATTTATAAACCCTCGGTTACACTTTTTTTAAATAGATTCAATCTTGCACGTGGAAAGTTTAAGTGAGGGCTTTAGTTGCGGCGCATGGACTTCATTTATAAGTAAAGGTAAGACCATAATAACGTTTTTTTTATTAAATGTGCTTTTTTGTGTGCTACAGTTTGTATGTGTAAAGTTAAATACCAATGATTGTCACACACACACTAGGTGTAATGAAATTTGTCGTCTGCATTTGACCCATCCCCTTGTTCACCCCCTTGGAGGTGAGGGGAGCAGTGGGCAGCAGCGGCGCCGCGCCCGGGAATAATTTTTGGCGATTTAACCCCCAATTCCAAACCTTGATGCTGAGTGCCAAGCAGGGAAGAATGCTGGTATGAGCTTTTAAACATAACCCGTTAACTGCTGCCAATCAAATGGTGAATAAGATACTCTTTAGGGTTCATATGTTTGTAAATCTGACTGTGATGAAGTCAGTGCCTCACCAGCCATCAACCTCACCGCACGTCACTGCTACTACGGTACATTTTTAGTCTATTTTATACCTGCATCGTCCTTTCCATCCTTACACTTTCCATCCTTCGTAACTGAGCTTCTGTGAATCATTAAAGTTTAAGCCTAAGTTTAAGTTATAACTGAATACATTTACATATACATAAAAATGTGTTTTCTTTTGTATTATTTTTTGAATGAATGAAGTAACGTTTATGCCAACCTTTTTCCAAAACACAATATAGAATGTGAGATATAACAGGATGTTAATAATAATAACATTGATCATTTGTTTTCAAACTGGTTACAAAAAATTGGGACCCCAAAAATGTACTATGGGACCCCATTTTTACAACTTGATGGGGTCCCTGGGGCCAACGTTGCTTCTCTACACCTACCAAGGCCGTAAACGGTCAACATTTTATATTGGTTCTCCTGGTGATAAACCTGAGCTGACCCACAATGCATTTTGGCAGCTTCTTCTTTGTCGTCCTGGAGCCAAACTTAACAGTAGCACACTGCTCGGTGGCTCCGTCAGCGCGCTAAAATTAGGTCGGCGTCCAACTTGAACTCCTTTGTGGTATTCGAAGTGCTGCGGACAAACAGTGGTCGTGGCCCTTAATAGGATTTTTAAATTTTAAACCCGTACTTAAACCCTTTTTGTTCATCCTAAAGAGTGAAGTTTACACTGAATAAATGCATTTATTGTCTGTGTTTTGGCAGTTATGGTGGGAATTCCAGTCAAGATGGCCAGAGACAAGAAGTGCATCCTCTGTGAGACGGTCCATGTCTCCAAGCAGGTGACTGTGTTACAAACTCTCATTAGATACAGTTGCTTAGCTTGTAGTTTTTGCCTCATTCCTGTGAGAATCCTGAGTGAGATTATGCAAGGACTAGCTGCAGTGTGCTCGAACCACCACCAGGTAGCATCTGTGAGCAGTATCGTCGCTTTCTCTTCCAGAGTGGTGCAACCCAAATAGGTGAAAAAAATCTAATTTCACCTATTTGGGTTAAAAATATGTTTTGCAAAGCAGTAATTATAGTCTGCAAATGATGTGTTGTTGTTGAGTGTCGGTGCTGTCTAGAGCTCGGCAGAGTAACCGTGTAATACTCTTCCATATCAGTAGGTGGCAGCAGGTAGCTAATTGCTTTGTAGATGTCGGAAACAGCGGGAGGCAGTGTGCAGGTAAAAAGGTGTCTAATGCTTAAACCAAAAATAAACAAAAGGTGAGTGCCCCTAAGAAAAGGCATTGAAGCTTAGGGAAGGCTATGCAGAACAAAACTAAAACTGAACTGGCTGCAAAGTAAACAAAAACAGAATGCTGGACGACAGCAAAGACTTACTGTGGAGCAGAGACGGCGTCCACAATGTACATCCCAACATGACATGACAATCAACAATGTCCCCACAAAGAAGTATAAAAACAACTGAAATATTCTTGATTGCTAAAACAAAGTAGATGCGGGAAATATCGCTCAAAGGAAGACATGAAACTGCTACAGGAAAATACCAAAAAAAAGAGAAAAGGCCACCAAAATAGGAGCGCAAGACAAGAAGTAAAACACTACACACAGGAAAACAGCAAAAAAGTCCAAATTAGTCAGGGTGTGATGTGACAGGTGGTGACAGTACACCTACTTTGAGACAAGAGCTATATTGACGCATGCTTGGTTATGCTTTAAAGTCATATCCAACGACTTTTTACTGTCAACTGAGTTTCGTTTTTTAATGATTTCCGATGGTTGTGTGTCTCCGCATTTGTTCAATGCAAAATATGTGCCTTGGCTCAGAAAAGGTTGAAAAACACTGCTATAACCACAAGGCCACTGAGCAAAAACTAAAATGTAAAAAAAAAACTGAACTGTAAAATGTAAAAAAAAAAATATATGGTAAGTTGCAATCATTTCACCTCAAAATGTAGTGTATGTTACTGTAAATGGAAAAACAGTAGTGCTGTTTTTATGGCAAAAAAAGCCAGCTCAGTTGCCAGAATTTTACTGTAAAATTGCAGTTTTTGTATTACAGTAAAAAAAACAAATGTACATTTTACAGTAAAATTCTGGCAACTGAGCTGCCTTTTTTTGCCATAAAAACAGCAGTACTGTTCTTCAATTTACAGTAACATACACTACATTTTGAGGTGAAATGATTGCAACTTACCATATTTTTTTTTACATTTTAGTTTTTGCTCAGTGGCCAGTTATTTTTATTTTTATTTTTTTTACTGTAAATCAACAACTGTAGATTTTTGGGTGTATTACTATAAATGCCAAAACAGCACCACAGTTTATTACAGTAAAAAAAAGTACTGGTTTTTTTTTCATTTAAAGAAAAGGGCGGACACTCTAACCACAAGGCCACTGAGCAAAAACTAAAATGTAAAAAAATATGGTAAGTTGCAATAATTTCACCTCAAAATGTAGTGTATGTTACTGTAAATGGAAAACAGTAGTGCTGTTTTTATGGTTAAAAAAAAAAAAAGCAGCTCAGTTGCCAGAATTTTACTGTAAAATGTACATTTGTTTTTTTACTGTAATAAAAAAACTGCAATTTTACAGTAAAATTTTGGCACCTGAGCTGCCAGTTATTTTTTTAATTTTTTTTATTTTTACCGTAAATCAACAACTGTAGATTTTTGGGTGTATTACTATAAATGCCAAAACAGCACCACAGTTTATTACAGTAAAAAAAAGTACTGGTTTTTTTTTCATTTAAAGAAAAGGGCGGACACTCTAACCACAAGGCCACTGAGCAATAACTAAAATGTAAAAAAAATATGGTTAGTTGCAATAATTTCACTTCAAAATGTAGTGTATGTTACTGTAAATGGAAAACAGTAGTGCTGTTTTTATGGTAAAAAAAAAAAGCAGCTCAGTTGCCAGGATTTTACTGTAAAATGTACATTTGTTTTTTTACTGTAATAAAAATATCTGCAATTTTACAGTAAAATTTGGCACCTGAGCTGCCAGTTGTTTATTTTTTATTTTTTTGTACCGTAAATCAACAACTGTAGATTTTTGGGTGTATTACTATAAATGCCAAAACAGCACCACAGTTTATTACAGTAAAAAAAAGTACTGTTTTTTTTTTCATTTAAAGAAAAGGGCGGACACTCTAACCACAAGGCCACTGAGCAAAAACTAAAATGTAAAAAAAAATATGGTAAGTTGCAATAATTTCACCTCAAAATGTAGTGTATGTTACTGTAAATGGAAAAAACAGTAGTGCTATTTTTATGGCAAAAAAAGGCAGCTCAGTTGCCAGAATTTTACTGAAATATGTACATTTGTTTTTTTACTGTAATAAAAAAACTGCAATTTTACAGTAAAATTTGGCACCTGAGCTGCCAGTTATTTATTTTTTATTTTTTTGTACCGTAAATCAACAACTGTAGATTTTTGGGTGTATTACTATAAATGCCAAAACAGCACCACAGTTTATTACAGTAAAAAAAAAGTACTGTTTTTTTTTCATTTAAAGAAAAGGGCGGACACTCTAACCACAAGGCCACTGAGCAAAAACTAAAATGTAAAAAAAATATGGTAAGTTGCAATAATTTCACCTCAAAATGTAGTGTATGTTACTGTAAATGGAAAAACAGTAGTGCTATTTTTATGGCAAAAAAGGCAGCTCAGTTGCCAGAATTTTACTGAAATATTTACATTTGTTTTTTTACTGTAATAAAAAAACTGCAATTTTACAGTAAAATTTTGGCACCTGAGCTGCCAGTTATTTAAAAAAAAAATTTTTTTTTTACCGTAAATCAACAACTGTAGATTTTTGGGTGTATTACTATAAATGCCAAAACAGCACCACAGTTTATTACAGTAAAAAAAAGTACTGTTTTTTTTTTCATTTAAAGAAAAGGGCGGACACTCTAACCACAAGGCCACTGAGCAAAAACTAAAATGTAAAAAAAAATATGGTAAGTTGCAATAATTTCACCTCAAAATGTAGTGTATGTTACTGTAAATGGAAAAAACAGTAGTGCTATTTTTATGGCAAAAAAAGGCAGCTCAGTTGCCAGAATTTTACTGAAATATGTACATTTGTTTTTTTACTGTAATAAAAAAACTGCAATTTTACAGTAAAATTTGGCACCTGAGCTGCCAGTTATTTATTTTTTATTTTTTTGTACCGTAAATCAACAACTGTAGATTTTTGGGTGTATTACTATAAATGCCAAAACAGCACCACAGTTTATTACAGTAAAAAAAAAGTACTGTTTTTTTTTCATTTAAAGAAAAGGGCGGACACTCTAACCACAAGGCCACTGAGCAAAAACTAAAATGTAAAAAAAATATGGTAAGTTGCAATAATTTCACCTCAAAATGTAGTGTATGTTACTGTAAATGGAAAAACAGTAGTGCTATTTTTATGGCAAAAAAGGCAGCTCAGTTGCCTGAATTTTACTGAAATATTTACATTTGTTTTTTTACTGTAATAAAAAAACTGCAATTTTACAGTAAAATTTTGGCACCTGAGCTGCCAGTTATTTAAAAAAAAAATTTTTTTTTTACCGTAAATCAACAACTGTAGATTTTTGGGTGTATTACTATAAATGCCAAAACAGCACCACAGTTTATTACAGTAAAAAAAAGTACTGTTTTTTTTTTTCATTTAAAGAAAAGGGCGGACACTCTATCCACAAGGCCACTGAGCAAAAACTAAAATGTAAAAAAAATATGGTAAGTTGCAATAATTTCACCTCAAAATGTTAACTGTAAATGGAAAACAGTAGTGCTGTTTTTATGGTTAAAAAAAGCAGCTCAGTTGCCAGGATTTTACTGTAAAATGTACTTTAGTTTTTTTTACTGTAATAAGAATATCTGCAATTTTACAGTAAAATTTGTCACCTGAGCTGCCAGTTTGTTTTTTTTACCGCAAACGTGGTAGATTTTTCAGTGTATTACTGTAAATGCCAAAACGGCAACACAGTTTATTACAGTAAAAAAAGTACTGTTTTTTTTCATTTAGAGAAAAATGCTGTAAAAAAACACAGTAAATTTCACAATTTGACCATGAAATTTATTGCTACTTTTACATTGATGGATAACTTGCTTTAAAATCATTATTATTAGTATGTATTTCTATTTAAAAATGGTTTAAATGTATGATAATATATTTTTGCATAATTAGACAATATTTAAGTTATCATTACATGGAGTACATGTATTTTTTTTTTTCCAAAATATAAAGAAAGAATACCTTTTTAGCAAGAAAAGATACAGTACTTTATTGATACATATTATTTCCAGGCTTTCGAGGGCCAAATAAAATGAAGTGGCGGGCCACATCTGGCCCCCTGGGCCTTGAGTTTGACACCTGTGGTGTAGATGTTCTGTTTTTTCGTACTTAGATGAATGACTACCATGAAATGTGTTGTTTATTGTCCCTTTCCCAGAAAATGCTTTCTTCAGGGCATTTTGATTGGTTGCAGCACCATGCGCCATTTGACATGCACTTGATGGCCCTTTAAATTCCTTTTCATTTTTTGAACTGAGAAATGGGACAAAGCTACTGCGTTTAAACGCATGACTTTATTACCTTTATTGTTCCCGTGCAGGAGATGGACGAGCACATGAGAAGCATGCTGCACCACCGCGAGCTGGAGAAACTCAAAGGCCGGTAAGCTAGTAAAACTTTTGTCATTTTTTTTTATTGTTTATAAACCCAGAAACACGTTCCTGGACACAAAATAACTTTAAGTATGAGCAATGTTCGATCCTGTAACTACTTCGTATTGGATCCATACAAACATTTGTATAAAACCAAAAAGCTGTCACGTTGTGTAAATGGTAAATAAAACAAAATACAATGATTTGCAAATCCTTTTCAACTTATATTCAATTGAATAGACTGCAAAGACAAGATATTTCATGTTCACACTAAAAAACGTTGTTATTTTTTGCAAATATCATTTGGAATTTGAGGCCTGCAACATGTTTCAAAAAAGCTGGCACAAGTGGCAAAAAAGACTGAGGAAGTTGAGGAATGCTCATCAAACACTTATTTGGAACATCCCACAGGCGAACAGGCTGATTGGGAACAGGTGGGTGCCATGATTGGGTATAAAAGCAGCTTCCATGAAATGCTCAGTCAAGGATGGGGCGAGGGTCACCACTTTGTCAACAAATACGTGAGCAAATTGTTTAAAAACAACATTTCTCAACCAGCTATTGAAAGGAATTTAGGGATTTCACCATCTACGCTTCGTAATATCATCAAAAGGTTCAGAGAATCTGGAGAAATCACTGCACGTAACATTGAATGCCTGTGACCTTGGATCCCTCAGGCGGTACAGAATGTTACGTAAAAAAATATAATAACAATAGTATTTTGTACTTACATTAATCTACCGTAAAAATAACAACCGCAGATTTTACGATTTAAAATAAATGGTAGCTTCATGGCGAGAATTTTCCATAAAAATGAAGGTGGAATTGTTTTTCCAATTACAGTAATTGACTGTAAAAAAAAGATTTTATAATAAAAAATGACAGCTGAGTTTCCGGTAAAAAAAAGAACAGCGCTATCGTGTTTCCATTTACAGTATTTCACCGTAAAAATAGCAACGGTAGATTTTTACGATAATAAAACTGGCAACTTAGTCGCCGAAATATTATATTAAAAGAACATATTAAATATAGATTAAAAATAACGGTGGCAACATTTCTCCATTTAGAGTAATTCACGATAAAAAAACAAGGACTGTAGATTTAACGATAAAAAAATGGTAGCTCGATCGTCAAGAGTTTTACGTAAAAAAATGAAATAACAATAGTATTTTCTACATACATTAATCTACCGTAAAAACAATAACCGCAGATTTTACGATTCAAAAAAATGATAGCATCAAAAAGCGACATCAGTGTGTAAAGGATATCACCGCATGGGCTCAGGAACACTTCAGAAAACCACTGTCAGTAACTACAGTCGGTCGCCACATCTGTAAGTGCAAGTTAAAACTCTACCATGCAAAGCGAAAGCCATTTACCGTATTTTTCGGAGTATAAGTCGCTCCGGAGTATAAGTCGCACCGGCCGAAAATGCGTAATAAAGAAGGAAACAAACATATATATATAAGTCGCATTTTGGGGGGAAATGTATTTGATAAAAGCCAACACCAAGAATAGACATTTGAAAGGCAATTTAAAATAAATAAACAGGCTGAATAAGTGTACGTTATATGAGGCATAAATAACCAACTGGTATGTTTACGTAACATATTATGGTAAGAGTCATTCAAATAACTATAACATATAGAACATGCTATACAATCTGTCACTCCTAATCGCTAAATCCCATGAAATCTTATACGTCTAGTCTCTTACGTGAATGAGATCAATAATATTATTTGATATTTTACGCTAATGTGTTAATAATTTCACACATAAGTCGCTCCTGAATATAAGTCGCACCCCCGGCCAAACTATGAAAAAAACTGTGACTTATAGTCCGAAAAATACGGTATCAACAACACCCAGAAACGCTGGGCCCGAGCTCAAAAATGTGTTGCAAGATTTTCTATTAAAATAAAGCCAATAATGACATTTTTGTGGTCCACCTTTATATCAGCATATCTATTGTCACGTTCAAACACTGAGGACATCTATTAAACAAGACAAAAGGCAAGGAATCAAACAGAGACAGAATTCAATTTGGACTCAATATTGAGGAGAGACATGGCCACTGCACTCTCTGTACAGTCCTGCACCACGCTCTGCCGAAGAAGGTTTTCGTCTTCTCATTTATTCAGATGTTCAATGTTCACGCACCAACACATGTCACAGCAGGAATGGGAAGTATGTAAAACAGTCATTGTTTTCGGTCTCATTGAAGTCCAAGAAGAGGATTTCTCGGGCTTGGGCTCTTCCTGGATCCAGCTGGGGCAGGTGTTGGAGGACAATGGATAACCCCTCCCGTCTCCTGACCACAGGGACTTCAAGAGGGCAGCGGGTCGTAAATAGCGTTGACCTCGGTTACCAAATAGTTGGAAGAGAGTTTGTGAAATACTTCAGAGAGAGTTCGTTTAACACTTCAAAGAGAGTTCCTCTGGAAGTTGAGCAGATCCTGCCATCTGTCCGTGTTGAAATCACAGTGGAGTTTTACGAGCCTTCTTCCTCTTGTTAGGCCTCGAAAGACAGCATTCATAATACAACGTTTCTTTTGTGATAACTTACAAACAATTATTCCAACATCTATGATGATCGTAAAGAGGACAGTTTCCAGCTCAACGCTGGAAACTGCTGAAGTTTGAGACTCGTTTTTCAACGTTTGCGTTTTCTGGCTCAAAAACGCTGTTCTCGTCATGCAAACTGATTCCCTTCAATTATGTTTTTTTTTGCACAGTTTTAGAACTAAAAACTTATTCAGGATTATATCCCCCACCACAGTATACATTCTGTCCTGTACAGGACACACGGCATGAAGAAGATTGATTGACAATGGTCTACAGTCTGTTAGCGAATCAGGACGCAGAACACAATGTGCATTCATACACTGTAAAAAAACAACAACAATTTAACAGTGAGGCCGAGATGATGGATTTTTGTTTTGTTTTAGTTCAAAACAGTCTCGTCGAGGGCTTCTCTGTAGGTTTTCTTCTGTGGTGTTGAATGTGGGTCATGAAGCACATGCTCTCATCAGGGATCAGTGGATGGAGGGTCAGCTGCTCCAACTGTGACACATATATTTAGACACCAGCTCTCCGGAAGCCTGATAGAAGGCAGCTGGCCGGTGACTTTTTTGACAAGTTCTAGAATGTGTCAGGCCTCAATAGCAGACAGAGGCGAATATTTTTGACCGCCCAAAATATAAAAGTGATAAGAGCCAAGTGCACGGGAGCTGATGAAATGTCAGCATTCCTTGATACAGAGTAGGGTTGCCCCGATACAAAATGTATTTCGGTACTTTTCGATACTTTTCTCAATAAAGGGGACCAGTTTGAACTCGAGATGGGTAGGTCGTGAGTTCAAACCCCGGCCGAGTCATACCAAAGACTATAAAAATGGGAACCATTACCTCCCTGCTTGGCACTCAGCATCAAGGGTTGGATTTGGGGGTTAAATCACTAAAAATTATTCCCGGGCGCGGCCACCGCTGCTGCTGACTGCTCCCCTAACCTCCCAGGGGGTGATCAAGGGTGATGGGTCAAATGTAGAGAATAATTAACTTTAACTTGACAAAATATGTCATTATTAGCTTTATTTGAACAAAAAAATAAATGATAATAGATTTTATTTGTAAAAAGCACTTTACATTGAGTAAACAACCTCAAAGTGCTACAGTGTATTAAAAAATAAATAAAAGATAATAAAAAATAAATACAAATAACAACTAGAACAGCCAAATAGCTAAAACTAGTATGCATATATCTAAAAAAAAAAAGGCTTTTAAAAAAAAATAGGTGTTTTTAAACCTTTTTTAAAAGCATCCACAGTCTGTGGTGCCCTCAGGTGGTCAGGGAGAGCGTTCCACAGACCGGGAGCGGCGGAGCAGAAAGCCCGGTCTCCCATTGTTCTTAACAAAATATGTCATTACTAGCTTTATTTGAACAAAAAAATAAATGATAATAATAGATTTTATTTGTAAAAAGCACTTTACGTTGAGTAAACAACCTCAAAGTGCTACAGTGTATTAAAAAATAAATAAAAGATAATAAAAAATAAATACAAATAACAACTAGAACAGCCAAATAGCTAAAACTAGTATGCATATATCTAAAAAAAAAAGGGCTTTTTAAAAAAAAGAAGTGTTTTTAAACCTTTTTTAAAAGCATCCACAGTCTGTGGTACCCTCAGGTGGTCAGGGAGAGCGTTCCATAGACTAGGAGCGGCGGAGCAGAAAGCCCGGTCTCCCATTGTTCTTAACAAAATATGTCATTACTAGCTTTATTTGAACAAAAAAATAAATGATAATAATAGATTTTATTTGTAAAAAGCACTTTACATTGAGTAAACAACCTCAAAGTGCTACAGTGTATTAAAAAATAAATAAAAGATAATAAAAAATAAATAAAAAAAACAACTAGAACAGCCAAATAGCTAAAACTAGTATGCATATATCTAAAAAAAAGAGAGGCTTTTTTAAAAAAATAAGTGTTTTTAAACCTTTTTTAAAAGCATCCACAGTCTGTGGTACCCTCAGGTGGTCAGGGAGAGCGTTCCATAGACTAGGAGCGGCGGAGCAGAAAGCCCGGTCTCCCATTGTTCTTAACAAAATATGTCATTACTAGCTTTATTTGAACAAAAAAATAAATGATAATAATAGATTTTATTTTTAAAAAGCACTTTACATTGAGTAAACAACCTCAAAGTGCTACAGTGTATTAAAAAATAAATAAAAGATAATAAAAAATAAATAAATAAAAAAACTAGATCAGCCAAATAGCTAAAACTAGTATGCATATATCTAAAAAAAAAAGGCTTTAAAAAAAAAAAAAAAAGTGTTTTTAAACCTTTTTTAAAAGCATCCACAGTCTGTGGTGCCCTCAGGTGGTCAGGGAGAGCGTTCCACAGACCGGGAGCGGCGGAGCAGAAAGCCCGGTCTCCCATTGTTCTTAACAAAATATGTCATTACTAGCTTTATTTGAACAAAAAAATAATAATAATAATAGATTTTATTTGTAAAAAGCACTTTACATTGAGTAAACAACCTCAAAGTGCTACAGTGTATTAAAAAATAAATAAAAGATAATAAAAAATAAATACAAATAACAACTAGAACAGCCAAATAGCTAAAACTAGTATGCATATATCTAAAAAAAAAAAAGGCTTTTTAAAAAAAAAAAGGTGTTTTTAAACCTTTTTTAAAAGCATCCACAGTCTGTGGTGCCCTCAGGTGGTCAGGGAGAGCGTTCCACAGACCGGGAGCGGCGGAGCAGAAAGCCCGGTCTCCCATTGTTCTTAACAAAATATGTCATTACTAGCTTTATTTGAACAAAAAAATAAATGATAATAATATATTTTATTTGTAAAAAGCACTTTACATTGAGTAAACAACCTCAAAGTGCTACAGTGTATTAAAAAATAAATAAAAGATAATAAAAAATAAATACAAATAACAACTAGAACAGCCAAATAGCTAAAACTAGTATGCATATATCTAAAAAAAAAAAGAGGCTTTAAAAAAAAAAAAAAGTGTTTTTAAACCTTTTTTAAAAGCATCCACAGTCTGTGGTGCCCTCAGGTGGTCAGGGAGAGCGTTCCACAGACCGGGAGCGGCGGAGCAGAAAGCCCGGTGTCCCATTGTTCGTAGCTTTGTCCTCGGAGGTTGGAGGAGGTTAGCCTGTCCGGAGCGCAGGTGTCGTGTGGAGGATTTGGGGGTGAGCAGTTCTTTGAGGTAGAAGGGGGGGCATTTCCATGGAGGCAATTTTAGGGTACATTAAAAATATGTTTATTATTGCAATTTAGTCCTTAGACAAGTTGTCTAGTATGTTCACTATTTTATTTTTTAGTAGTAAGTAAACAAACAAAGACTCCTAATTAGTCTATGCAGTAACATATTGTGTCATTTATACACCTATTATTTTGTACACATTATGAGGGACAAACTTAAAAGTTGATTCTCAAGGTAAAAAATGATTTTCAAGGTAAAAAATGATTTTTAAGGTAAAAAATGATTTTCAAAGTAAAAGTTTTAATTTTCAAGGTAAAAAATGATTTTCAAGGTAAAAAAAGATTTTCAAGGTAAAAGTTGATTCTCAAGGTAAAAAATTATTTTCATGGTAAAAAATTATTTTCAAGGTAAAAAAGGATTTTCAAAGTAAAAGTTTTAATTTTCAAGGTAAAAAAGGATTTTCAAAGTAAAAGTTTTAATTTTCAAGGTAAAAAATGATTTTCAAGGTAAAAGTTGATGATTCTCAAGGTAAAAAATGACTTTCAAGGTAAAAAATGATTTTCAAGGTAAAGAATTATTTTCATGGTAAAAAATTATTTTCAAGGTAAAAAAATGATATATATATATATATATATATATATATATATATATATATATATATATATATATATATATATATATATATATATATACATATACTAGGGTTGTCCCAATACCAATATTTTGGTACCGGTACCAAAATGTATTTTGATACTTTTCGATATGTTTCGATACTTTTCTAAATAAAAGGGGACCACAAAAAATGGCATTATTGTCTTTATCAATCAACAGAATTTTAACGCATAAAACAGTAGTAGTTTTTTTTTCAATTTACAGTAATATGCTGTAAAGAGTAATATGAGTAATATGCGGTAGAATATTTTCTACCGCTTGTCCCTTTCAGGGTCACGGGTGGTGCCGGAGCCTTGAATTTTAAAATTATAAATATATATATATACACTAGGGTTGTCCCGATACCAATATTTTGGTACCGGTACCAAAATGTATTTCGATACTTTTCGATGTGTTTCGATACTTTTCTAAATAAAGGGGACCACAGAAAATGTCATTATTGTCTTTATATTAACAAAAAATGTTAGGGTACATGAAACATATGTTTATTATTGTCATTTAGTCCTTAAATAAAATAGTCAACATACTAGACAACTTGTCTTTTAATAGTAAGTAAACAAACAAAGACTCCTAATTAGTCTATGCAGTAACATATTGTGTCATTTATACACCTATTATTTTGTACACATTATGAGGGACAAACTGTCAAAACTGATTATTTACCTACTTGTTCATTTACTGTTAATATCTGCTTATTTTCTGTTTTAACATGTTCTATCTACACTTCTGTTAAAATGTAACAATCACTTATTCTTCTCTTCTTTGATACTTTACATTAGTTTTGGATGATACCACACATTTAGGTATCGATCCGATACCAAGTCGTTACAGGATCATACATTGGTCATATTCAAAGTCCTCATGTGTCAAGGGACATATTTACTGACTTTATAAACATATAATGAATTGAAAAAAGATTTTGTAAAAAAAAATATCGATGTAATCATAGTACTATCGACGAGATACGTTGTTGTACTTGGTATCATTACAGTGGATGTCAGGTGTAGATCCACACCTTTGGCGTTTGTTTACATTGTGACGCCGGTGAGCTACGGTGTGCAGTGAAGCATGTTTAGCTATTCCTCGTCCTCCAGTGATAATGGTACTTGTAAGAAACGTGCTTTATTTGTCGCCATGGAGACGAGGTTCAGAAGTAGCTAAAACACTGCAGACTGATGGATGTTAGCCGAGGCCCAAGCTGTTTGTTTACATTGTTTTTTTAATTTCTCTTTGCTATTTGGGCTTATTGGACCCTAATTAGAATAAAAACTAAGAATCATCTTTCGATATGATGTACTTAGTCCATAAGTACACAAACGTGTACTTAATGTTTAGTGACATGCTAATTCTTATTTTTACACTTTTTTTTTTTCCAAATTCCATTGTATGTTATACTCTTCTGACACCACCAGATGGCAGTATAAGTGTCCACATAAGTGGCCATAAGACCCCAATTCAGTGGTGTACACACTTTTGGAAATAAGAGCTAAAAGGTGCTGTCCACGCATGTGGCCACTAAGCCTTTAGAGTAGAGATGCGCGGTTTGCGGGCACAACCGCAGAGTCCGCGGATTATCCGCGGATCGGGCGGATGAAATAAAAAAAAAAAAAGATTTTATCCGCGCGCGGGTCGGGTCGGGCGGATTAATTAGATTTTTTTTTTTTGTTTGTTTTGTTTTGTTTTTTTTGCGGGTGGCAGTTAAACCAATTGGGAAATATATATACATAGTTAAATGTTGTTACCCACATACGAAAAACGAGCAGGCACCTGCAGCATATGCCACAACAGAAGAAAAAGAAAAGAAAAGAGATGGACACTTTTACGGAGCGGAGAAGGGACGCCTCGCCGGGGTCCGGGACCGAGGCCCCTTCCCCCGAGAGGGCCCCACCGGGAGCCGTAGCTGAGGCGATCCGCGAGAAGGGCCCGACGCACGTCCAGGGTCACTACTGCGCCCACCGCACCGACACCCCGCCTCGTCCGCCTTCGCCGCGGCCGGCGTCACGCGCAGCAGGTAAGCAGCTTACCTGCCCGCCACCCCCGTGGCCGGGGGCTCGTAACAGGGGTCACTCCGCGCGCTCCGCCCGCGCAGCTTACCTGCCCGCCACCCCTGTTGCCGGGGGCGCGTAACAGGGGTCACTCCGCGCGCAGTGCGCTCACGAAAGGGGTGGGGCTCACCCTGGTTGATATAGACAGCAGGACGGTGGCCATGGAAGTCGGAACCCGCTAAGGAGTGTGTAACAACCCACCTGCCGAATCAACTAGCCCTGAAAATTGATGGCGCTGGAGCGTGGGCCCATACCTGGCCGTCGCCGGCAGCGAGACGCGCTTGGAGGTGCGCTCAGCGCGGCTCCCATATGATTGCGCGCTGGTGTGCGTCTGGGTCGTGACAGCGTGGCACGTGAAAGTCTGTGCTGCATTGGATCAGTCTCCTTTCTTTAACAGGCAAAAGCTTTATAACCTCACCATACCTGCCAACTTTTGAAATCAGAAAAACCTAGTAGCCAGGGTCCAAGGGCCGCAGGCCCCGGTAGGTCCAGGACAAAGTCCTGGTGGAGGGTTCAGGGCTTCGCCCCCCGACGCAAAATGATTATTAGCATTCAGACAGGTTAAAATGTTGCTAAAACCATCACTTTTCTATCAGTCACAGTGACTTTTCAAAACAAAAATATTACAGCAAAAATCATATGGGTTGATTGGCATGTTTATTCTGTAAGCTAACTTCAATAGTTTGAAATTATTTTGACAGTTAATGCCAGTTATCCTGTCAACCTTTCACAAGACTTCAATTTGTTAATTGAAAGTATAAACACTTTTTACAGTAAAAAAATGGTAAAACAGTACTAAACAATTCCATTAAAAAAAAAATTGGTGTCATTATTAACTTTCTGTCCAAGCTTGTATAATCTACTGCCTTGTTCAATTGTAAAAAATATTCTGTGCCTAAAATTCACATTTCTATCACAATTATCATACTGTAAACATGGTAAGCTAACTTCATTAAAATTAATAGTCCTGTCAATAGCATGGAATTACAATTCAAATGTAGTTTTTTTGTAAGCCTTTCAAAAGAATTCAAAATATGAAAAATTCATGAAAATTAATTGAAGCCATCAGACACTTGAAAAGTGGCACATCACATCTCTAATGTAATCATTTGAACTTTTCAACAGAAATAGCACTGCAAAAATATTAAGGACATACTTCTGTATTTTGGTAGTTATGCTGTCAACATTTAACAAGATTTCTTCAACTTGGACTTGAAAGCATAAATAGTATAAACACTTTTAACAGTATGTCGTGCTGTGAAATACAGCCGACAGGATTGCGCACCAAACACGGAGCAAGGCCAAAGCGCATGCATGGTGCAGGAGAACAAAGGACTTCTTTCATTTAAGGTTTGTGATAAACCATCAAACTCATTCGTTAAAAGGACTCTATAGTAATATAAAGCGAGTTTTTCTGGACATTATCATGCAAGAAAAGTTTATTTTTGGGACCGCGATCACCGCGTAATGATTTTTAAAGGTTGCATTACAAACATTTAACTGTCCCATGTGATCAGCCAGTGCGATTGGAAATCCATGCTCAATTATTGCCTCCGTAAATAAAACTTCGGGCGGATGGCGGGCGGGTGCAGTTCTGATCAAACGTTACATCGGGTGGATGGCGGATGGTTGACGACTTTCTGACGCGGTTGCGGATGAAATAAATTGCCTATCCGCGCATCTCTACTTTAGAGGTGTTAAAGCACTTCTTCCTGAGGGTGTTTCAGTGTTATAACGTCACCTTTATCTTTGCTTTTTAAGCCAAAATGCGTCCGTTCTCCCTTTTCTGTCTACACACTGTGTCTGCTTGTAAGTACTCCGTGTGTGCGCGCTGCCGAACATGCTCCTCTGCTCGTAAAACCGGCAATGTCACGACGTGACGACAGCATGCCGTCATGCCCGTTAAAAAAAGGAACCGGTACTTTTTAGAGGTGGTATAGTACCAAATATGATTAATTAGTATCACGGTACTTTACTAGTACTGTTATACCCTAATACAGAGTTTAAATAATCAAAAGTGAGAGGGGTCTAGACCCGAGGTGACATATTTGGGAGAGGGCTGCAGCAGCTGCAGTCTCCAGTTACTCCCTGCTGTGATTGGTCATTGCCACGAAGAGCGCAAATGTCAGTGCTGGATAGGGGAAGGGGGGGGGGGTCTGTGTCGAGTCAAAAACGGGACGCAAGACCCTGGCGAGGTCTGAGAGTGCAGCGGACGCCACCATGGCAGCACACTAAGCGCTGCCCGCTCCATTAGCGCCGCCTGGGCCGAGCGGCTCCACCTGCCTCCTATGGCCTGCTAGGGATCGCTGACTTTAGATCAGGAAGATGAGAATTTTGTTTTTGACACCGGTAAATTTAAGTTAGTTACCTCCTGATCTGCGAACAATAGAAAATTTGACTCACTTTTTTTTGGGGACTGTGGAGTACCCTCCTTTTTCCCCGTGTTCTACGACTGAGACCAGGACCATGCCCGAAGGAAGCATTGAGCGCCCCCTGTCGCCCCTCCTCCCCAGGGACTGCGGCCACGAGTGCCGGGTGTGCAAGGTGTCGGTGGTCAGCCTGACCGACTACGCCGGCCACATTTCCAGTCCGGCGCACAAGCAACACGTGGAGGCTCTGGAGAAGAAGCCCGCCGGACCGGACCGCCGCGGCGACGAGGACTACTTTGACCAGGCCCTGGTGGACGCCATCCTCAAGAGGAAGGAGCAAATACGGTAAAACATTTGACTCTCACGCCGACTGTGCCGTCTTTTACACGGCTCTCAATGCAACAGTACTGATGAAGGGAGAAATGCACGGCTGTAGACGAGCACAATGTATCCCCCTGGGCATAATCCAGTTGTTTATGATGCTGTGAACCCAATGTTTTATTTACAATATCACTTCCTGTGTTGGCCTTGCAGGAGGTTGTGTAGTAGATAGATAAATGATTATGTATTCATTAAGTCCCACCATAATGACCAACATTAATATACAGTACTGTAGTAGACCTAAGTATTCATTAAGTCCCATCATAATGACCAACATTAATATACAGTACTGTAGTAGACCTAAGTATTCATTAAGTACCACCATAATAACAGCATAAAAATACAGTAGTGTAGTAGACCTAAGTATTCATTAAGTACCACCATAATAACAACATAAAAATACAGTAGTGTAGTAGACCTAAGTATTCATTAAGTCCCACCATAATGACCAACATTAAAATACAGTAGTGTAGTAGACCTAAGTATTCATTAAGTACCACCATAATGACAACATTAAAATACAGTAGTGTAGTAGGCCTAAGTATTCATTAAGTACCAGCATAATGACAACATTAAAATACAGTAGTGTAGTAGACCTAAATATTCATTAAGTAACACCATAATGACAACATTAAAATACAGTAGTGTTGTAGACCTAGGTATTCATTAAGTACCACCATAATGACAACATTAAAATACAGTAGTATATGTAGACCTAAGTATTCATTAAGTACCACCATAATGACAACATTAAAATACAGTAGTGTAGTAGACCTAAGTATTCATTAAGTACCACCATAATGACCAACATTAAAATACAGTAGTGTTGTAGACTTAAGTATTAATTAAGTACCACCATAATGACAACATTAAAATACAGTAGTGTAGTAGACCTAAGTATTCATTAAATACCACCATAATGACAACATTAAAATACAGTAGTGTAGTAGACCTAAGTATTAATTAAGTACCACCATAATGACCAACATTAATATACAGTACTGTAGTAGACCTAAGTATTCATTAAGTACTACCATAATGACCAACATTAAAATACAGTAGTGTTGTAGACCTAGGTATTCATTAAGTACCGGTACCAGCATAATGACAACATTAAAATACAGTAGTGTAGTAGACCTAAGTATTCATTAAGTACCACCATAATGACCAACATTAAAATACAGTAGTGTTGTAGACCTAGGTATTCATTAAGTACCACCATAATGACAACATTAAAATACAGTAGTATATGTAGACCTAACTATTCATTAAGTACCACCATAATGACAACATTAAAATACAGTAGTGTAGTAGACCTAAGTATTCATTAAGTCCCACCATAATGACCAACATTAAAATACAGTAGTGTAGTAGACCTAAGTATTTATTAAGTACCACCATAATAACAACATAAAAATACAGTAGTGTAGTAGACCTAAGTATTCATTAAGTACCACCATAATGACAACATTAAAATACAGTAGTGTAGTAGACTTAAGTATTCATTAAGTACCACCATAATGACCAACATTAAAATACAGTAGTGTTGTAGACCTAAGTATTAATTAAGTACCACCATAATGACAACATTAAAATACAGTACTGTAGTAGACCTACGTATTCATTAAGTCCCACCATAATGACCAACATTAAAATACAGTAGTGTAGTCGACCTAAGTATTTATTAAGTACCACCATAATGACAACATTAAAATACAGTAGTGTAGTAGACCTAAGTATTCATTAAGTACCACCATAATGACAACTTTAAAACACAGTAGTGTAGTAGACCTAAGTATTCATTAAGTACCACCATAACGACAACATTAAAATACAGTAGTGTAGTAGACCTAAGTATTAAGTCCCACCATAATGACCAACATTAAAATACAGTAGTGTTGTAGACTTAAGTATTAATTAAGTACCACCATAATGACAACATTAAAATACAGTAGTGTAGTAGACCTAAGTATTCATTAAGTACCACCATAATGACCAACATTAATATACAGTACTGTAGTAGACCTCAGTATTCATTAAGTCCCACCATAATGACCAACATTAAAATACAGTAGTGTAGTAGACCTAAGTATTCATTAACTATCACCATAATGACGACATTAAAATACAGTAGTATGGTAGACCTAAGTATTCATTAAGTACCACCATAATAACAACATAAAAATACAGTAGTGTAGTAGACCCAAGTATTCATTAAGTACCACCATAATAACAACATAAAAATACAGTAGTGTAGTAGACCTAAGTATTCATTAAGTACCACCGTAATGACAACATAAAAATACGGCAGTGTAGTAGACCTAAGTATTCATTAAGTACCAACATAATGACAACATTAAAATACAGTAGTGTAGTAGACCTAAGTATTCATTAAGTACCACCATAATGACAACATTAAAATACAGTAGTGTAGTAGACCTAAGTATTCATTAAGTACCACCATAATGACAACATTAAAATACAGTAGTGTAGTAGACCTAAATATTCATTAAGTAACACCATAATGACAACATTAAAATACAGTAGTGTAGTAGACCTAAGTATTCATTAAGTACCACCATAATGACAACATTAAAATACAGTAGTGTAGTAAACCTAAACTTTTCGTTTACAGGTTGTTGTTTTTAATTTATTTGATATTTTTTCCGTTTACAGTACTTTACAGTCTGTTTTTTCATTTCTTATATTTTGTTTTAAGTCTGTAAAACCCCTAACCACACACTTTATAAACTTTTCTCAGACAGGCATTAACATTTTGTCATATTTCTCTCGTTTAAACACTCTCAAAGTTCAAACCTTCGTGGGTTTAAAAAAATAAGTACAGTACACTACTGTATTAAAGAATGAGCTCCAGGATTTTTTGACCTATAAATGAGGCCTTTAAATCTTTTTGGGCCTTAAATCCTGCGCTTTTGGCTTATAAAGGTGCGAGAGGGCATTCGTTTCCAAAATAAGCCTGTCTTATCTGTATTAAAAACTTGTTCAGGATTATATCCCCCACCACAGTATACATTCTGTACTTTACAGGATTAATAATACATTTTTACAGAGTGTCCTTCATAATGTTGACAAAATAATAGGTGTATAAATGACAATATGTTACTGCATAGACTAATTAGGAGTCTTTGTTTGTTTACTTACCTCTAAAAGACAAGTTGTCTAGTAGGTTCACTATTCTCTTTAAAGCCAAAATTGTTCTTTGATTGCAATAAGGAACGTATGGTTAATGTATCGCAAGATTTTCTATTAAAAATAAAACCAATAATGACACTTTTGTGGTCCCCTTTATTTTATAAAGTGTGGAAAAGTAACTACATTTTGGTACTGGTACCAAAATATTGCTATCAGGGCAACCCACACTTGTGCATATCTATGATGATCGTAAAGAGGACCGTTTCCAGCCTTCAGCTGAAGCTTGAGACTCGTTTTCCGACGTTTGTGTTTTCTGGCTCCAAAACGCTGTTGTCGTCATGTAAACTGATTCCCTTCAATTATGGATTTTTGCACGGTTTTAAAACTAAAAACTTGTTTAGTATTCATACTTGCCAACCCTCCCCGGATTTTCCGGGAGACTCCCGAAATTCAGCGCCTCTCCCGAAAACCTCCCGGGACAAATTATCTCCCGAAAATTTCCCGAAATTCAGGCGGACTCAGGTCCATGCGGACCTGAGTCCGCTTTCCCACAATATAAACGGTGTGCCTGCCCAATCACGTCATAACTAGAATGATCGAGGGCGAGTTCTTGGTTTCTTATGTGGGTTTATTGTTAGGCAGTTTCATTAACGTCCTCCCAGCGCGGTAACAACACACAACAACAGCAGTCACGTTTTGGTACTACCGTAAAGCAGTTCGTCTGCCGTAAACAGCAATGTTCTGACACTCTTAAACAGGACAATACTGCCATCTAGTGCATTTGATGAAAGCACTTTTGTGCGTGCCACACAGCAATGCATCATCAGAGAGGGTGTTCAGCATGGTTAGAAAAATAGTGACAGAGAATAGAACAAGGATGGACAATTCAACCCTTAACTCAACAAGTATATGTGTAAATAAATGAACACTGAAATTCAAGTATTTCTTTTATATATATATATATATATATATATATGTATGTGTGGGAAAAAAAATCACAAGACTATTTCATCTCTACAGGCCTGTTTCATGAGGGGGGGTTCCCTCAATCATCAGGAGATTTTAATGGGAGCATTCACATACCATGGATTATATAGGGCACAGAGTGGGTGGGTACAGGCTGGTGTAGGGGCGTGGTGATTGGCTCATGTGTTACCTAGGAGGTGTTTCCGTCTGTGGCGGCATGCTGTTACAATTTCGCTGCGCTTGTTGAGGGATGACAGGTCTGGATGGTAAATAATAAACAGTTTTTCTTTCAAGCATAGGTTGCATCTTTTATTACCACTATTGTAAGGTGTGCTGGATGCAATAATTTGCCATGTTATTGAATATTCAACATTATTGTCTTTGAGGTCCCAAATGTGTTTGCTGAGTTCTGTGGTATTCCGCAGGTTTTGGTTCCTGAAAGAAGCCTTGTGATTGTTCCATCTGGTTTTGAACTCTCCTTCAGTTAATCCTACATATGTGTCGGATGTGTTAATGTCCTTGCGTGTTACCTTAGATTGGTAGACAACTGATGTTTGTAAGCACCCCCCGTTGAGAGGGCAATCAGGTTTCTTTCGACAGTTGCAACCTTTGTTGGTTTTGGAGTCGCTCTGTTCGGAGGCCGACGGCTCATTTGCAATTGTTTTGTTGTGGTTTGAGATGATTTGTATATATATATATATATATATATATATATATATATATATATATATATATATATATATATACATATACATATATATATATATACATATACATATATATATATATATATACAATAAAATAAATATATATTTATAGCTAGAATTCACTGAAAGTCAAGTATTTCTTATATATATATATATATATATATATATATATATATATATATATATATATATATATATATATATTTCTTATATATATATATATATATATATATATATATATATATATGAAAT
This sequence comes from Nerophis lumbriciformis, assembly GCF_033978685.3. Lineage (NCBI taxonomy): Eukaryota > Metazoa > Chordata > Actinopteri > Syngnathiformes > Syngnathidae > Nerophis > Nerophis lumbriciformis. Next base: position 3,990,651 of record NC_084573.2, read on the forward strand.
ACTTGACTTGGTGAATTCTAGCTGTAAATATACTCCTCCCCTCTTAGCCACGCCCCCAACCACGCCCCTCCACCACCACCACCCCCCCACCTCCCGAAATCTGAGGTCTCAAGGTTGGCAAGTATGTTAGTATTATATCCCCCACCACAGTATACACTCTGTACTGTACAGGACAATGGTCTACAGTCTATCAGCGAATCAGGACGCAGAACACAATGCGCATTCATACACAGTAAAAAAAAATCAGTTTAACAGTGAGGCCGAGTAAAGTGAACCGTATTGTAGCGAGGGAACACTGTACATTACTATGCTCACTCCGATAACAAAACAGTTCTCATTTTTCTTACATCCAGTTATTTAAATCTCGAGTAGAAGAGATGACATTTGCCTCTTCACGATGCAAACACACAACTGTAAACAAATATGTCTAACACTGACGAACGTGTTTTCTGTGTCGGTCATGTTGCAAAAACTATTTAGAGATGTAATGAACTGACCCTCGCCAACTGTAAAGTCCGAGTGAGTGCAGGCACCATCTATAGCCTCATTCTAATCGTCAGCCCTCACGGGCTTCTTTTAGCCGCTTGATCAGGGCTGGGATCAAATTTCACGACTGCAGCCAAAAACAGAAGCAGGATTTAGCGCAGGTTTTTTTTTTAAAGTTTGTTGTTAGTACAGTTGCTAGTTCGTTGATTTGCGGCTTTGTCGTCTGTAGCAAAGAAAAGGAGGCGGCCGCTGCTGCTCAGCTGGCCAAAGAGCAGGAGGAAGCGAGGAAAAAGGAGTTCCAGCAGCGACTCTGCGAAGCCAAGGAGCGTTACCAGCTAAATAGAGGTCAGCAGCATCTGCCACAAGGCTCCGCGTGGCCCACTCAGCACAACTCCTGGAACAGGAAACAACAGCCCGGCTTCCGGGTGGGCGACGCCCCGTACTGGAACAACAATTACGACGACAGACAAGGAAGGAGCGCCACCTGGCACGCTCAAGCTCCGCCCAACTTCCAGAGATGGGCACCGGGAGACTTACAGGCCGGACGCTTCCACTCACAGGACGACTGGGGGGGCTCCAAAAAGTGGGAGCGGAGTCCGTTCTGCGAGCAAAGTCGGCTGCCCTGGCTCAGCAACCAAGGCAGCAATTACGGCATGTATGGCAGGAACAATATTGCCCCGTGTGCACAAAGTAACCGCCCGCTCCGCTTCGACAGGCCTTCTCTGCTTCCGCCGCCGCCCCAGTTTTTCACCAAATCTGTTAACAACTTTGAAAGGAAGGTTGAAGAAGGTGTGGCAGCCCAGAGGGAGAAGGTGCCGGCAGCTGACTGCGACCAGCACAGTAAAATGAGCTTCCGTAGCAACCCAAAACTAAACAAAACAAAATCTCGTAATGTCACAAAAGAAGTGGACTCGCAACCGAGTAGGGATGCCTCATTGACCCACACCAAAGGGCCCCAAAGCCAGGGAAGAACCTCAGCAGAAGCACAACAGCTCAAAACAAAGCTGAAAAGTAACCCTAAAAGTGAAGAAAAGAGCAATGGTGGCCGAATTGCCACAGCTGGTCCTTCCAATCATCCTAACTGTGGGGTCTCGGCACAGCCACAGTCAAAGGCCACCACCAAGCAGATGGGAATCAAGACCCCTTCTCTTGGACCTCTGCCTTCAAGGCAGGGCCAGAAGCCTCCAGAATTAGTCAGGAAAGCCAAGTCTGCCTGTGCGTCCGAAAGGAGATCATCTTTGGAGGGCGTCAGGCTGGCAGTGGCCTGGCAGACGGAGGGGGAACCCCCCAATGATTCGGTGCAGGGTCAGATTACGCACAATGACGAGAACAGCTGCCGGCAGAACGGGACGAAGGTCTGGGAAGAGCTTGTGCCGTCATCATCTGAGAGCACCCGCTCCCTCCAGTCGTTGCAAGTCAGCACCTCCACCGCAGAGAGGTTGGCGTCCGTTGCCTCAAGCGGCGACGACACGGAAAAGCGCCCGGACAAGGACGCTCTCATATCACCGCCTCAGGATGAGGGTCACAGTTCAGAGAGCGACACCTCCAGGTGTGACAAAGTGTGCCTCAAAGCATCCGGCGCCTCCAAACCTGACCTGCCTCCCGTTTTCAAACGAGACCTGACCAAGCGCGTCCTGGAGCCCAACCTCAACATTGCCAGGCGGGTACGCAACCTGAGCGAGTCGCGAAGAAGCGACACAGAGAAGGACTCCGGACTCAAACCAACCGTTCGCCAGCTCATCAGCTCCTCTGGGGCTCGGCGGAAGGTCAACTGGGAGCAGGTGTACCAGGAAGTGCGGAAGAAGCAGGACAAAGGAAAAGGAATGCCCAGGTGAGATAATAACTTACATTAAATCCTTTCTCTTCAACTTAGTCTGATTTCTACTTCCACCTTCCTCCAGGTTCGGCATAGAAATGGTTCCAAATGACGCTGGGGACCAGAGCCAGGAGGAATCTGACCTTGCACTCCTGGAGAATTTCTCCTGGGAGTCACTGATGGGCACCTCGCCTCCCGCAGTCTCCCGAAAACGCTCCTTATCAGAAAGCAGCATCGCTCCCACGTCCGAGCACTCCCTTTTCACACCCCAAGAGTACAACCAGACCTCAGTCCGACACTCAGAGCAGCAGAGGTCCTCTGTTTCTCCCAAGTCCACCGTCCCCGGGGAGAACGGCAGTCATCCAGAGCAGATGTTCAACTTCACTCTGGAGGAAGCCCAGAAGCAGGCAGATAAGCTGATGTCAGAGAAGGCTAAGGCTCTCCAGAATTCCGACGCCATGCTCGGAGACAACAGCTCCGGAACAGAGCAGATGGACACTCAGGGGACAGTGAAGAGGCGAAGAACACCTGGGGTGAGTCAAGGAAGTCGCTGTGGAATGTGTCCACAGAAAATACATGTGTATCATGCAAATCATCTGGTCTCTTTAGGATATTCTGAGCCAAGAGTCTTCATGTGTGGAACAGGAGATAAAAAGAAGAAAGATCAAATCCAAAAGTGGTTAGTGTCTTTCAACATCTTTCAACTTTTGAAATACCGTATTTTTCGGACCATAGGGCGCACCGGATTATAACTTAAATACCGTTTAATTATGCAAAAATATATTATCAAACATTCAAACTAAGGATGTCCGATAATGGCTTTTTGCTGATATCCGATATTCCGATATTGTCCAACTCTTAATTACCGATACCGATATCAACCGATACCGATATATACAGTCGTGGAATTAACACATTATTATGCCTAATTTGGACAACCAGGTTTGGTTTTTAAAAAAATAAAATATGATAAATAATCAGCCTTCCCGGTAAGGTCTATTCAGGTGTACTGGAAAGGAGGCTACGCCGGATAGTGGAACCTCGGATTCAGGAGGAACAGTGTGGTTTTCGTCCTGGTCGTGGAACTGTGGACCAGCTCTATACTCTCGGCAGGGTCCTTGAGGGTGCATGGGAGTTTGCCCAACCAGTCTACATGTGCTTTGTGGACTTGGAGAAGGCATTCGACCGTGTACCTCGGGAAGTCCTGTGGGGAGTGCTCAGAGAGTATGGGGTATCGGACTGTCTTATTGTGGCAGTTCGCTCCCTGTATGATCAGTGTCAGAGCTTGGTCCGCATTGCCGGCAGTAAGTCGGACACGTTTCCAGTGAGGGTTGGACTCCGCCAAGGCTGCCCTTTGTCACCGATTCTGTTCATAACCTTTATGGACAGAATTTCTAGGCGCAGTCAGGGCGTTGAGGGGATCTGGTTTGGTGGCTGCAGGATTAGGTCACTGCTATTTGCAGATAATGTGGTCCTGATGGCTTCCTCCGGCCAAGATCTTCAGCTCTCACTGGATCGGTTCGCAGCCGAGTGTGAAGCGACTGGGATGAGAATCAGCACCTCCAAGTCCGAGTCCATGGTTCTCGCCCGGAAAAGGGTGGAGTGCCATCTCCGGGTTGGGGAGGAGATCTTGCCCCAAGTGGAGGAGTTCAAGTACCTCGGAGTCTTGTTCACGAGTGAGGGAAGAGTCAATCGTGAGATCGACAGGCGGATCGGTGCGGCGTCTTCAGTAATGCGGACGCTGTATCGGTCCGTTGTGGTTAAAAAGGAGCTGAGCCGGAAGGCAAAGCTCTCAATTTACTGGTCGATCTACGTTCCCATCCTCACCTATGGTCATGAGCTTTGGGTTATGACCGAAAGGACAAGATCACGGGTACAAGCGGCCGAAATGAGTTTCCTCCGCCGGGTAGCGGGGCTCTCCCTTAGAGATAGGGTGAGAAGCTCTGCCATCCGGGAGGAGCTCAAAGTAAAGCCGCTGCTCCTCCACATGGAGAGGAGCCAGATGAGGTGGTTCGGGCATCTGGTCAGGATGCCACCCGAACGCCTCCCTAGGGAGGTGTTTAGGGCACATCCGATCGGTAGGAGGCCGCGGGGAAGACCCAGGACACGTTGGGAAGACTATGTCTCCCGGCTGGCCTGGGAACGCCTCGGGGTCCCCCGGGAGGAGCTGGACGAAGTGGCTGGGGAGAGGGAAGTCTGGGCTTCCCTGCTTAGGCTGCTGCCCCCGCGACCCGACCTCGGATAAGCGGAAGAAGATGGATGGATGGACATTCAAACTAGGGATGTCCGATAATGGCTTTTTGCTGATATCCGATATTACGATATTGTCCAACTCTTAATTACCGATACCGATATATACAGTCGTGGAATTAACACATTATTATGCCTAATTTGGACAACCAGGTTTGTTTGTTTTTTAAATAAAATAAGATAAATAAATTAAAAACATTTTCTTGACTAAAAAAAGAAAGTAAAACATTATAAAAACAGTTACATAGAAACTAGTAATTAATGAAAATGAGTAAAATGAAGTGTTAAAGGTTAGTACTATTAGTGGACCAGCAGCACGCACAATCATGTGTGCTTACGGACTGTATCCCTTGCAGACTGTATTGATATATATTGATATATAATGTAGGAACCACAATATTAATAACAGAAAGAAACAACCCTTTTGTGTGAATGTGTGAGAATGAGTGAAGGTTGTTTGGGTTGGTGCACTAATTGTAAATGTATCTTGTGTTTTTTATGTTGATTTAATAAAAAAAAATAAAAATACCGACACTGATAATTAAAAAAAACGATACCAATAATTTCCGATATTACATTTTAAAGCATTTATCGGTCGATAATATCGGACATCTCTAATTCAAACCATTTTTTAAATACAAATAAATACTGATAATAATGATTTTAAAGCAAGGTATCCATCAAATTGTGCAATGTAAAAGTAGCAATGATGTCATGGGAAAATTGTGAAATTTACTGTGGTTTCTACATCATTTTTCTCTAAATGAAAAAAAAAATAACTGTGATGCCGTTTTGGCATTTGCAGTAATACACCGAAAAATCTACAGTTGTTGAAATGCAGTAAAAAAACAAAAAAAACAAAAAAAACCTGACAGCTCAGGTGCCAAAATGTTATTGTAAAGTTGCAGTTTTTTTTATTTAAAAAAGTAATGTAAATTTAAGAGTAAAATTCTGGAAACTGAGCTGCCTTTTGTAAATGATAAATGATAAATGGGTTGTACTTGTATAGCGCTTTTCTACCTTCAAGGTACTCAAAGCGCTTTGACACTACTTCCACATTTACCCATTCACACACACATTCACACACTGATGGAGGGAGCTGCCATGCAAGGCGCTAACCAGCACCCATCAGGAGCAAGGGTGAAGTGTCTTGCTCAGGACACAACGGACATGACGAGGTTGGTACTAGGTGGGGATTGAACCAGGGACCCTCGGGTCGCGCACGGCCATTCTTCCACTGCGCCACGCCGTCCCTTAACCATAAAAACAGCAGTACTATTTTTCCATTTACAGTAATATTATACACTACATTTTGAGGTGAAATTATTGCAACTTACCATATTTTTTTTTGCATTTTAGTTTTTAAAAAATCTACTAAAAAATGCATAAAAATTGTGTGATAATAGTATTCACTGCTAGGCGCGGCTCTCTGGGGCCAAACATAACTGCGATGTGGCCCCCAGTGAAAACGATTTTGACACCTCTGCTTTACGCCATACGTCACTGCCCCCTTTCCCAATTCGTTAAAAAGACGGAAATTGATGCGAACGCCTGCGTGTCGCCAGAAAGCAAAAACATACCTGCCAACTACTCCGGTTTTCCCGTAATTAGTACGGTTTTCATCAACCTATTCCGGGTTACGGTTGCAGTGATAAAAAATACGGTTTTTCATTAATTAAAAAAAAAAAATTGTTTTTAAAGTTTTATTCACGAAATCGCGTAACAACAATGACAATCGACACTGCTTCCCGTAACTTCCTATCGAGCCATTCCGAATGCCATGCGCGAGGCTATTTATAGCACCGCTGCCAAGCACGAGGCACCAGTTGCCATTGTTTCCAAACGAGCGAACGATCATGGAATCAGCCGGAGAAAAATCGCAAACGAGTCTTAAACCGAAAAGAAAACTGCAGTCATTCCGTGAAGAATATTCAAAAGCCTATCCGGGAATAATTATCCGTTCCAAAAAGGGTGAAAACTACGCGAATTGCACCTTGTGCAGACAAGATTTTTCGATCGGACACGGAGGAATTAGCGATGTAAAAGACCACGCTGGGACAAAAAAACCACAAGTCTAATGTCGTTGCTAGCGATACAAGTGGAAAACTTTCAACGTTTTTCGTCGCCCAAACAGATTCTTTGGATGTGATAAATGCCAAAGTTTTATTTACTTAGGCAATAATTTTAATAATAATAATAATAATAATTTTTTAACCTGTCTGAATGCTAATAATCATTTTGCGTCGGCCTGAACCCCCCACCAAGACTTTGTCCTGGACCTACCGGGGCCTGCGGCCCCTGGACCCTGGCTACTAGGTTTTTCTGATTTCAAAAGTTGGCAGGTATGCAAAAAGAAGAAGACGAAGAACGCCTACTTGCAATTACTGCTAATGTGGTCAAAGCTCCAAAACAACCAAAGAAACAAAAAGTTTTGTCTGTGGAGAGAGAAAAAAATGGCAGCTCAGTCGACAGAATTTTACCATTAAAAACGGTGGTAGAGTTTTTTCAATTTACAGTAATATACGATAAAAACATCTTAAATTAACAAAAATACCTTAAATTTAAAAAAAAACTATTGCCATTTTTAAAATGTGATTAATGACTTGCTTTGAAATCATACGTCAAGCAGATATTTCAGTATGTATTTTTATTTTAACAAACAAAATTGTTTGGAAAGTATAATATTGGATAATATTTAAAAAAAAGTGTTAAAACGGGAAAAAAACGGATACATTTAGTAAGAAAACAACGTACTTTATTGATGCATGTTATTTCCAGTCGATGTGGCGGGCCAGATCTGGATCTGGTACCTCACTGTGCCACCTGTGCTCTAAGTAGTCTACTCTTAACGGTGTTCCGTGTGTGTTCCGGGGGGCTTTTAGCGGATCGTTTACAGATCGACCAGCTGCTCTCCGTGTCCCTGCGCGAGGAGGAGCTGAGTCGCTCGCTGCAGACGGTGGACAGCAACCTCATCCAGGCCAGGACGGCGCTGGAGGCCGCCTTCATGCAGGTGCAGAGTTTCATGGTGGTCAAGCAGCAGGTGGGTCACAGCACTGATACGAGACAAGTGTTTGTTTTATATTTGGGAATTTTTGTTAAAGAACAATTACTTTTCAGTGTACATGAATGAAGGTGTGTGTTGCTGAACCCGACTTGGACATTATCTGGACTGGACCTGGTTTTAAAAAAAAACTTTAAACGAAGCTAATTTCATTTACAACCAGGTCTTGGGAAGATAAGGTCCTTTTTTTTTTCTTTTTTTTTTTAGATAAGATAAATAAATATTTTCTTGGATAAAAAAGAAAGTAAAACAATATAAAAATAATTACATAAAAAAAAAAAAAAAAGTAATTAAATGAAAATGTTAGTGGACCAGCAGCACAAACAATCAAGTGTGCTTCAGGGACTGTGTCCCTTGCAGAAGTGTTGTCCATGTTGTGGGAACCAGAATATTGGTAGCACAAAGAAACAACCCCTTTTGTGTGAGTGGGTGTGTATGCAGGGCCGGCCCGTGGCATAGGCCGTATAGGAAAATGCTAAGGGCGCCGTCCATCAGGGGGCGCCACGCCAGTGCCACAAATGTTGGAGAAAAAAAAAAGAGAAAAAAAAAAGTTGGTACTATTATTTCTAAATACAACAAATAATCCCACGTTAATTAAAATGCAAAGTAAAGCCTATTTAATAGAAATATTATTTGTTACAACATTACACCCACAGGTGGGTGCCATGATTGGGTATAAAAGCAGCTTCCATGAAATGCTCAGTCATTCACAAACAAGGACGGGGCGAGGGTCGCTACTTTGTCAACAAATGCCTGAGAAAACTGTTTAAGAACAACATTTCTCAACCAGCTATTGCAAGGAATTTAGGGATTTCACCATCTACGAATCTGGAGAAATCACTGCACGTAAACGATGATATTACGCACCTTCGATCCCTCAGTCGGTATTGCATCAAAAAGCGACATCCGTGTGTAAAGGATATCACCACATGGGCTCAGGAACGCTTCAGAAAACCACTGTCAGTAACTACAGTTGGTGGATACATCTGTAAGTGCAAGTTAAAACTCTACCATGCCAAAGCCAAAGCCATTTATCAACAACACCCAGAAACGCTTCGCTGGGCTTGAGCTCATCTAAGATGGACTGATGCAAAGTGGAAAAGTGTTCTGTGGTCTGACGAGTCCACATTTCAAATTGTTTTTGGAAACTGTGGACGTCGTGTCCTCCGGACCAAAGGGAATAAGAACCTTCCGGACTGTTCAAGGCGCGAAGTTGAAAAAGCCAGCATCTCTGATGGTATGGGGGTGTATTAGTGCCCAAGGCACGGGTAACTTACACATCTGTGAAGGCACCATTAATGCTGAAAGGTACATACATGTTTTGGAGCCATCCAAGCAAATGTCTTTTTCATGGACGCCCCTGCTTATTTCAGCAAGACAATGCAATGTAAAAGTAGCAATGATTTCATGGGAAAATTGTGAAATTTACTGTGGTTTCTACATAATTTTTCTCTAAATGAATGGCATTTACAGTAATACACCGAAAAATCTACAGTTGTTGAAATGCAGTAAAAACAAACAAAAAAAAACTGACAGCTCAGGTGCCAAAATGTTATTGTAAAGTTGCAGTTTTTTTTTATTTAAAAAAATACCCGTTATGTAAATTTAAGAGTAAAATTCTGGCAACTGAGCTGCCTTTTTTTAACCATAAAAACAGCAGTTCTGTTTTACAGATGAAAAGTGTTCTGTGGTCTGGCGAGTCCACATTTCAAATTGTTTTTGGAAACTGTGGACGTCGTGTCCTCCAGACCAAAGGGAATAAGAACCTTCCGGACTGTTCAAGGCGCAAAGTTGAAAAGCCAGCATCTCTGATGGTATGGGGGGTGTATTAGTGCCCAAGGCACGGGTAACTTACACATCTGTGAAGGCACCATTAATGCTGAAAGGTACATACAGGTTTTGGAGCCATCCAAGCAAATGTCTTTTTCATGGACGCCCCTGCTTATTTCAGCAAGACGATGCCAAGCCACGTTCTGCGCGTGTTACAACAGCGTGGCTTAGTAGTAAAAGACTAGACTGTCCAGACCTGTCTCCCATTTAAAATGTGTGGCGCATTATGAAGTGTCAAATACCACAACGGAGACTGTTGAACAACTCAAGCTGTACATCAAGCAAGAATGGGAAAGAATTCCACTTCAAAAATGTGTCTCCTCAGTTCCCAAACCTTTACTGAGTGTTGTTAAAAGGAAAGGCCATGTAACACAGTGGTAAAAATGCCCCTGTGACAACTTTTTTGCAATTAAATTCTAAGTTAATGATTATTTGCGGGGAAAAAATGAAGTTTCTCAGTGTGAACATGAAATATCTTGTCTTTGTAGTCTATTCAATTGAATATAAGCCATACTTGCCTAACCCTCCCGGATTTTCCGGGAGACTCCCGAATTTCAGCGCCTCTCCCGAAAAAATCCCGGGACAAATTTTCTCCCGAAAAAGTCCCGAAATTCAGGCGGAGCTGGAGGCCACGCCCCCTCCAGCCCCATGCGGACCTGAGTGACGTGTTGACAGCCTGTTCAAACGTCCGCTTTCTCACAATATAAACAGGACAATACTGCCATCTACTGTACATGCATATGTGACCCACCCATAATGTGTCACATTTTTGTGTTGATTTATTTATTTTATTTTGTGGTTTGAATTCGTTTTTGGAGCTGTCATTACACATTTATCAGTATTCACATTGGTCAGTAGGGCGTTTCTTCCCAATTGAATGCTATCACCTGCAGACCGGAAGTGTCTTGTCATTCTGATGAGCGCGACCAGTCTGTGAACAATTGAAACGTCCTGTGTGCTTTTTCCTCCTGTATAACAGGTTAGTTTTGGTGAATCAACTCACTGAATAATATCCATGTGATCTTTATAAGTTTAAGTACACATTCTGATGGTGGAGCCTAACTCTAAAAGTGTTTGTGAGTTGTAGTTTGTATTTGTGAATGAATCCAGTGCACGGCTGCAGTAATCAATACAAAAAGGCGACGTGAGTGCGCAATGTTTATATAGGAACTTCTGATCCTAATTCAGAATCCCAAATTAGAGCTCCCGTTTTCTTATTGATTTTATAATGTATATTTGTATAATGTGTGTGTTCTGAAATAGTGACAGAGAATAGAACAAGGATGGACAATTCAACCCTTAACTCAACAATGAGTAGATGAGTGTTATGTGTATGTATATGTGTAAATAAATGATCACTGAAATTCAAGTATTTCTTTTATTTATTTATATGTATATATATATATATATATATATATATATACCGTCTTTTCCGCACCATAAGGCGCCCTGGGTTATAAGCCGCGCCTTCAATGAACGGCATATTTCAAAACTTTGTCCACCTATAAGCCGCCCCGTGTTGTAAGCCGCATCTAACTGCGCTAAAAGAATGTCAAAAAAACAGTCAGATAGGTCAGTCAAACTTTAATAATATATTAAAAACCAGCGTGATGTGGGCGCGCATGGAGTCGTATATCAACATGGACGGAGCTGCGTGAAAAAAGCCACCCGGCCTCTTCGCGTAAACTTACCTTAACCACTCGCTCATCTTTTCTTCATCCATCCATCCCTTCGAGTTAGCTTTTATGATGACGCCGGCTGGAAAGGTCTCTTTTGGCAAGGTCTTCCTTTTGAATATCACCATGGGTGGAAGTTTCTGGCCATTAGCATGGCAAGCTAGAACCACAGTGAAGGATGACTTCTCATTCCCTGTGGTGCGAATATTCACCGTACGTGCTCCCGTTGTATCCACAGTGCGGTTCACAGGAATATCAAAAGTCAGTGGAACCTCGTCCATGTTGATAATGTTCTCTGGCCGGATCTTTTTTTCAGCTATCTTGTTTTTACAATATGCACGGAAAGTAGCCAGCTTTTCTTGAAAGTCTTTAGGCAGTTGCTGTGAAATAGTAGTCCGTGTGCGGATGGAGAGATTGCGTCTTTTCATGAACCGGAAACCTGTCGCCATTTTGTGGTCTTTACAGATGTAAACACACAAAGGAAATGAAACGTACGGTAATATCCGCGCACTTTTTCTTCTTCTACGCGGGCAGGTGGTTGCTTACAGTAGAAGAAGAAGCGCTTCCTGTTCTATGGGGGCGGGTGCTTACCTTGGCGGTTGCTTGCGTAGAAGAAGAAGCACTTCCTCTTCTACGGGGAAAAAAGATGGCGGCTGTTTACCGTAGTTGCGAGACCGAAACTTTATGAAAATGAATCTTAATATTAATCCATATATAAAGCGCACCGGGTTAAAAGCCGCACTGTCAGTTTTTGAGTAAATTTGTGGTTTTTAGGTGCGGCTAATAGTGCGGAAAATACGGTAATCAATACAAAAAGGCGACGTGAGTGCGCAATGTTTATATAGGAACTTCTGATCCTAATTCAGAATCCCAAATTAGAGCTCCCGTTTTCTTATTGATTTTATAATGTATATTTGTATAATGTGTGTGTTCTGAAATAGTGACAGAGAATAGAACAAGGATGGACAATTCAACCCTTAACTCAACAATGAGTAGATGAGTGTTATGTGTGTGCATATGGGTAAATAAATGATCACTGAAATTCAAGTATTTCTTTTATTTATTTATATGTATATATATATATATATATATATATATATATATATGTAATAAAATAAATATATATAGCTAGAATTCACTGAAAGTCAAGTATTTCTTATATATATCTCTTAACCACGCCCCCAAACACGCCCCCGACCACGCCCCCCACCCCCACCCCCACCTCCCGAAATCGGAGGTCTCAAGATTGGCAAGTATGATATAAGCATTTGCTTTGCTCGTTTTTATTTGCCATTTACACAACGTACCAACTTCACTGGTTTTGTAGAAACACCTCATTGATACGGTCTTATTGTTGCACGGTTGCTCCTTTTCAGATCACCGCAGAGATGAGCAGCCTGAGAGAACGGCGCATTGAGTTATTAAAAGGGATGCAAGGTAACGTTCAATAACTCGACTGCAGTTTATGTTTCAAATGAGGGCCAACGTGGGTTTGTTGCAATGGGGAACACAGGCGAAGCACCTCCACTGCGACTGAAAGAGGAGAAGGCCGACCAGGCGGATTCCTCCTTGGTTGCATCCATGTCCTCTCTTCCAAGCGCCGCTGCACCTCCTCCTCCTCCTCGCTGCGCCTCGCCTCCGTCATTCAGCACCCCCCTAATATCCGTCAAGCAGGAGCCCCTCTCCCCTGTGCGGGTCACCTCAGAGTCTGAGCCTTTGGAGGCTGCCGCCCAAGCAGGTAAGGATCATTACTCTGCTCCAGGATTGCGCGAAAAAAAAAGACTCCTATTTGGTTACTGAATGATGTGCCTCTCTAGCGCCCACCTCAATGTCCACCGGAACAATGTTGTGTCAAGCTGGAGGCGAGTCTGCGGACGTCAAGGACCGCCTTTCGGGAATGTCGGAGTCTAAGGAAAAGGCGGTCAAGGCGATACATCCCCTACACCAGAGGTGGGTAGTAACGCGCTACATTTACTCCGTTACATCTACTTGAGTAACTTTTGGGATAAATTGTACTTCTAAGAGTAGTTTTAATGCAACATACTTTTACTTGAGTATATTTATAGAGACGAAACGCTACTTTTACTCCGCTCCATTTATCTACATTCAGCTCGCTACTGATTTTTATCCATCTGTTAATGCACGCTTTGTTTGTTTTGGTCTGTCAGACAGACCTTCAAAGTAGGATCTATCGCATGCCTGCTTTTCACCAATCAAATGCAGTCACTGGTGACATTTCACTCCGTTTCACCAATCAAATGCAGTCACTGGTGACGTTTCACTCCGTTTCACCAATCAAATGCAGTCACTGGTGACGTTTCACTCCGTTTCACCAATCAAATGCAGTCACTGGTGACGTTTCACTCCGTTTCACCAATCAAATGCAGTCACTGGTGACGTTTCACTCCGTTTCACCAATCAAATGCGGTCACTGGTGACGTTTCACCAATTAAATGCAGTCACTGGTGACATTTCACTCCGTTTCACCAATCAAATGCAGTCACTTGTGACCTTTCACTCCGTTTCACCAATCAAATGCAGTCACTGGTGACGTTTCACCAATCAAATGCAGTCACTGGTGACATTTCACTCCGTTTCACCAATCAAATGCAGTCACTGGTGACGTTTCACTCCGTTTCACCAATCAAATGCAGTCACTGGTGACGTTTCACTCCGTTTCACCAATCAAATGCAGTCACTGGTGACGTTTCACTCCGTTTCACCAATCAAATGCAGTCACTGGTGACGTTTCACTCCGTTTCACCAATCAAATGCAGTCACTGGTGACGTTTCACTCCGTTTCACTCCGTTTCACCAATCAAATGCAGTCGCTGGTGACGTTTCACTCCGTTTCACCAATCAAATACAGTCACTGGTGACATTTCACTCAGTTTCACCAATCAAATGCAGTCACTGGTGACATTTCACTCCATTTCACCAATCAAATGCAGTCACTGGTGACGTTTCACTCCGTTTCACCAATCAAATGCAGTCACTGGTGACATTTCACTCCGTTTCACCAATCAAATGCAGTCACTGGTGACATTTCACTCCGTTTCACCAATCAAATGCAGTCACTGGTAAGGATGTCCCGATCCAGGTTTTTGCACTTCCGATCCGATATTGTTTTTGCACTTCCGATCCGATACCGATACTGACCGATACCGGCCTATCCGAGCATGTATTAAAGTTTAAAGTTATTTAGCCTACTTAGTTGTCAGAATCATGTTGAAAAGGGTTTTAGTACTCTTGATAACAACTAGCCAGTTAAATTAGGGGAGTTTGAATAATACACAATGGTTGGTAACAAGAAACTGACCTGTTTATTCAAGGATAAACACAAAATAGACAAAATTATACATGACAAACAGAAATGGCATCATTGAACTAGGGCTGGGCGATATGGCCTTTTTTTAATATTGCGATATTTTAAGGCCATATTGCGATACACGATATATATCTCGATATTTTGCCTTAGCCTTGAATGAACACTTGATGCATATAATCACAGCAGTATGATGATTCTATGTGTCTACATTAAAACATTCTTCTTCATACTGCATTAATATATGCTACTTTTATACTTTCATGCAGAGAAGGAAATCACAACTAAAAAAAATCACTATTTTTTTCATACGGTGTTGATCTGGAAATGTTTGCCTCGGCATTTTGATGGTGTGGACGTGTGGCACCGAATGGAGATAAGCGTCTCGACAGACGTCACAATATTTGAACAATGATGACGAAAACGGTTTTCTCTGTCGTGTCCGCGTGTCGAAAGTTGTTATGCGCTTATTTTTTTATTTGATTTTGTGCGTGGCATAGATTTGCCGTGCGCAGAGGACGCTCTGCTGGGAGAGGGCGTATACGTATGTGACGTATGACGTGACAGTATGTGACGTGTATAAGAAGGTGCGCTTGTCTGTCTGTGAGAGGGAGACACAGGAAAGAGTGAGAAGAGCCTGTCGTGTAATGCCAGCAGCTAAAAGCAACTGCGTGAGAATCCACAGACCTGTGGATGTGTTGAAGGTGTGCTGGAAAATGCGGAACGGAAATTAGGGAGCAGCAGAAAAGTGGAATGTATTATTTAAATCGGTGCGTTGGAAAACACGGACCGGAGTTTTGTTTTAAACTGGATCTGGATCGGCATTTTCCCATGCCTTGCCGATACGCATTTTTTTGCAAATATCGGCGGCCGATCCGATCCAATTATCGGATCGGGACATCCCTAGTCACTGGTGACGTTTGACTCCGTTTCAGCAATCAAACAGAGCCAGGCGGTCACATGATTAACTGCACATAAAGTTTCAGCGGCAAACAACAATGGCAGAGACAACAACGAACGCAAACACCCCTGGCCTCACATAAAATCGATGTTCACGCTTCAGACAACCAAAAAAAAGTTATGTAATGCGTTGTCATATGTGTCTTCTCAAACAAGTGGACATTTCAGCTTACATGAACTCAACGTCAAATTTGAGGAAGCACATGGCGGTAAGTAACGTTAGTAGATATTTTGGCTGTCACCGTAGACTGAAGTTAGCTTCCCTGCTGTGAACCACTGTCAAATGTACATCGTGTGGGGACATTTATTAACGCACTGCAGCCTCATAGACACACACACACACACACACACACACACGCATACATTCAAACACCAATCAGAAGTGCACAGTGTGTTCCCAGGTGCAGCCCACACCTATCAGAGTTTATGGTTTGCGTAAAGGCTAACTTGTTATTTTCCTTTGTAATCTCTGCCTACTGAGCCTATGGTGCTGTTAAGTTATTGTGGCTCAGTTTGCCTTAATTTATTTTAATTTTAATGTATTATTATTTAATATATATTATTGTTTTAGTTGCTTAAGAGATATTCCTGGCTCTGAATTTGTTCATTGCTATGTTTATGTTTTTGTGCATTATTTGTTGCTGTCATCATTAAACGAACAGGTTACTCATCAGTTACTCAGTACTTAAGTAGTTTTTTAACAACATACTTTTTACTTTTACTCAAGTAAATATTTGGGTGACTACTCCTTACTTTTACTTGAGTACCGTATATATGTCATTTAGTATTTTCCGCACCATAAGCCGCCCTGGGTTATAAGCCGCGCCTTCAATGAACGGCATATTTCAAAACTTTGTCCACCTATAAGCCGCCCCGTGTTATAAGCCGCATCTAACTGCGCTAAAGGAATGTCAAAAAAACGGTCAGATAGGTCAGTCAAACTTTAATAATATATTAAAAACCAGCGTGATGTGGGCGCGCATGGAGTCGTATATCAACATGGACGGAGCTGCGTGAAAAAAGCCACCCGGCCTCTTCGCGTAAACTTACCTTAACCACTCGCTCATCTTTTCTTCATCCATCCATCCCTTCGAGTTAGCTTTTATGATGACGCCGGCTGGAAAGGTCTCTTTTGGCAAGGTCTTCCTTTTGAATATCACCATGGGTGGAAGTTTCTGGCCATTAGCATGGCAAGCTAGAACCACAGTGAAGGATGACTTCTCATTCCCTGTGGTGCGAATATTCACCGTACGTGCTCCCGTTGTATCCACAGTGCGGTTCACAGGAATATCAAAAGTCAGTGGAACCTCGTCCATGTTGATAATGTTCTCTGGCCGGATCTTTTTTTCAGCTATCTTGTTTTTACAATATGCACGGAAAGTAGCCAGCTTTTTCTTGAAAGTCTTTAGGCAGTTGCTGTGAAATAGTAGTCCGTGTGCGGATGGAGAGATTGCGTCTTTTCATGAACCGGAAACCTGTCGCTTAGTAGGAGCCATTTTGTGGTCTTTACAGATGTAAACACACAAAGGAAATGAAACGTAATATCCGCGCGCTTCTTCTTCTTCTTCTACGCGGGCGGGTGGTTGCTTACAGTAGAAGAAGAAGCGCTTCCTCTTCTATGGGGGCGGGTGCTTACCTTGGCGGTTGCTTGCGTAGAAGAAGAAGCACTTCCTGTTCTACGGGGAAAAAAGATGGCGGCTGTTTACCGTAGTTGCGAGACCGAAACTTTATGAAAATGAATCTTAATATTAATCCATATATAAAGCGCACCGGGTTATAAGCCGCACTGTCAGTTTTTGAGTAAATTTGTGGTTTTTAGGTGCGGCTAATAGTGCGGAAAATACGGTAATAAATCTCTGAAGTAACAGTACAATTTCTGGCTACTCTACCCACCTCTGCCCTACACAGCCTGGACTCCAAATCCTCAGTCAGCAGCAGGAGAAGCTCCGAGACGGGCAGCCTCGCCGAGCGCTCGGCCTTCGAGTTCGAGACCCCCGCGGCCCCCACCGCGGCCTGCGAGCCGGGCGGCGGCAAGCGAGTGAGAAAGCTGAAGAAGAGGAAGGTGCTGGAAAAGGCTCACGGGAGCGTGCGGGCCGAGAGCAGCGACACGGAGATGGACGCCGAAGCCTCCAGGCCCAGGTGGCTCCGAGGGAACAGGAGGTCCAGCGGCAGCACTCAGGTCAGCACCTCCTCCCTGCCAAGCGGGGGCAGTGTGAAGATGGACAACGACGAGGAAGTGAGCGGGCCGGGCGGGAAGCCTCTCGAACAGCTCGTTCTCCCCGAGCCGGACCCCTCGGTGCTGACGGAGGAAAAGATGGACGTGACCGCAGCCGGGACCTCGTTATCTCCTCCGGCTCGCGTCCCGGACCCGTCCAGAGCCGAGCAGCCGAGCCTGGCGTGCAACGAGGTCACCTCCACCAGCGACATGGACATTTGTAAATCATCTGAGAGGTGAAACCCGAACATCCAAATAGTTTTGTTCTTGACATAGCTGATGCTAAAAGGTTGTCCACCACTACTCTTTACAGCGAAGTGTCATTTCCACAGACGACATGGACGTCTTCCCGTAAGTTAGTTCACGACAACACAGGGGTGTAACGGTACGCAAAAATTTCGGTTCGGTACGTACCTCGGTCTCTGCAGCATCGTGTGGACATCGGGGGCAGTACCTCTGGATTGGCAGACCGGGGTGGTGGTTCCTCTCTTTAAGAAGGGGAACCGGAGGGTGTGTTCTAACTATCGTGGGATCACACTCCTCAGCCTTCCCGGTAAGGTCTATTCAGGTGTACTGGAGAGGAGGCTACGCCGGATAGTGGAACCTCGGATTCAGGAGGAACAGTGTGGTTTTCGTCCTGGTCGTGGAACTGTGGACCAGCTCTGTGCTCTCGGCAGGGTCCTTGAGGGTGCATGGGAGTTTGCCCAACCAGTCTACATGTGCTTTGTGGACTTGGAGAAGGCATTCGACCGTGTCCCTCGGGAGGTCCTGTGGGGAGTGCTCAGAGAGTATGGGGTCTCGGACTGTCTCATTGTGGCTGTCCGCTCCCTGTATGCTCAGTGTCAGAGCTTAGTCCGCATTGCCGCCAGTAAGTCGGACACGTTTCCAGTGAGGGTTGGACTCCGCCAAGGCTGCCCTTTGTCACCCATTCTGTTCATAACTTTTATGGACAGAATTTCTAGGCGCAGTCAAGGCGTTGAGGGGATCTGGTTTGGTGGCTGCAGGATTAGGTCTCTGCTTTTTGCGGATGATGTGGTCCTGATGGCTTCATCTGGCCGGGATCTTCAGCTCTCACTGGATCGGTTCGCAGCCGAGTGTGAAGCGACTGGGATGAGAATCAGCACCTCCAAGTCCGAGTCCATGGTTCTCTCCCGGAAAAGGGTGGAGTGCCATCTCCGGGTTGGGGAGGAGACCCTGCCCCAAGTGGAGGAGTTCAAGTACCTAGGAGTCTTGTTCACGAGTGGGGGAAGAGTGGATCGTGAGATCGACAGGCGGATCGGTGCGGCATCTTCAGTAATGCGGACGCTTTATCGATCCGTTGTGGTGAAGAAGGAGCTGAGCCGGAAGGCAAAGCTCTCAATTTACCGGTCGATCTACGTTCCCATCCTCACCTATGGTCATGAGCTTTGGGTTATGACCGAAAGGATAAGATCACGGGTACAAGCGGCCGAAATGAGTTTCCTCCGCCGGGTGGCGGGGCTCTCCCTTAGAGATAGGGTGAGAAGCTCTGTCATCCGGGGGGAGCTCAAAGTAAAGCCGCTGCTCCTCCACATCGAGAGGAGCCAGATGAGGTGGTTCGGGCATCTGGTCAGGATGCCACCCGATCGCCTCCCTCGGGAGGTGTTTAGGGCACGTCCGACCGGTAGGAGGCCACGGGGAAGACCCAGGACACGTTGGGAAGACTATGTCTCCCGGCTGGCCTGGGAACGCCTCGGGATCCCCCGGGAAGAGCTGGACGAAGTGGCTGGGGAGAGGAAAGTCTGGGCTTCCCTGCTTAGGCTGCTGCCCCCGCGACCCGACCTCGGATAGGCGGAAGAAGATGGATGGATGGATGGACGTACCTCGGTTTAGAGGTCACGGTTAGGTTAATTTCGGTACAGTAAGAAAACAACAAAATAAAACATTTTTGGTTATTTATTTACCTAATTTGTAAACAATAGCTTTATCCTTTTAACATTGGGAACACTATAATAATTCTGCCCACGTTAATCAACATTAAACTGCCTCAAGTTGTTGCTCAGATTAAATAAAATGACAAAACTTTTCTTCTACATATAAAAAGTGCAACATTAAACAGTTTCAAGTCAACTCATGCTTAATTTATTACAGCATTTGGGAAGCCTGTAGTTGATTTTTATTATGTAAATATTATATTTTTATCAACATGTGATAGCAGGGACCCTGCCATTCAAAACTAGGCTGCTGCATTACTAATGATTAATGTAACTATAGCTGAAAAAATGGTACAATAGCAATAGGAGAGACTATTCATCCCTGAACACCATGGAGTTCATGCACTTACATTATTATATCAACTATCAGAGACAGAAACTCTTCATCTAACATAATGTCCTTTTTTGCTGCTTCAACACAGCTCAATCAACACAGAAAAAGGTAAAGTGAAATAACAGATAGACAGGGCTTTGCTGTCCGTAACACACACACACACTCACACCGCAAAATGAGCTAACGTTACGCTAAAAGCGAATTAGCCTTCACCTCAAGCCAGGACTGCGAGCGAGCTGAGCTACTTGTTCGGTACATCTCCGAACCGAATCCCCCGTACCGAAACGGTTCAATACAAATACACGTACCGTTACGCCCCTACGACGATACCATCTAAATATCTAGTAACGTCATTTGACGTGTTTTCCTGTATTGTTCTCAGACACGTCCTGCGGCACGTTCGAGGGCCACCAGGAGGCGGTGAACGCCATGCAGGTCCACAACGGCCTGCTCTACACCTGCTCGGGAGACCGCACCGTCAAAGCCCTGGACTTGCAGGTGGGCGCACGCACACCATTTTTCCGCTCTGGGCGTACGCGTGACCTCTTATCTTCTCGCAGAGCCGCAAGTGTGTCGCCGTGTTTTCGGGCCACACGTCCAAAGTGAGCTGCCTGTTGGTGTCGGCCGCACCCTGCCTGCAGCGCCGCCTGTACTCTGGTTCTAGCGACCAGACCATCCGGTGCTACAATCTTAAGGTATTTTTTGTTTAAAACTATCCAGCTCAGGGGTGTCCAACTACGGTCTTCAGTTTGGCCCGTGAGACGACGTCACACGGTGTTTCCAAATTCATTTTAAATATCGGACATTCTGATATGTGCCGACATCTTGTGGACAATGTGAGTAATTCCGGTCAATGACCTATTAATTAAAGTGAACTGTTTTACGACCTTTTCTTTCAACTGTTTTAATCAAAGGCGATGGCTGTTTACGACCCCCGTCCCTTAGAAACAGCCGTTGCCATGTAATCAGGGAAAGTCCAAATAAAAGAGGAGCGTAGTGGAGACTGTACAAGAGTACAGGCCAGACGTCTCTCCTCAATTGAGCCAAATTTAATTCTGTCTCTGTTTAATTCCTTGCTTCTTGTCTTGTTTAATAGATGTCATCAAAATCCTACAAAATAAATGTTTATTTTGTTTAGCGTGCAGATTGGGTATTTATTTTGTGTGCAGCATATAATGCCACACTTTGGACACCCCTGAAATTAATTATCAGACTCTTATATGTCTGTAGTTGACTGACGGATGATTGGCATGTCCGTGAGAAGGTCTTATTTGTGTTGTTCACAGACCAAGGAATTGGAGCAGCAATTCAGTCTGGCAGACCGCGTCCTCTGCCTCCACAGCCGATGGAAGCTTCTCTACGCCGGTCTGGCCAACGGCAATGTGGTGACCTTCGACCTCACCGTGAGTGACGCAGCGGTGTGACGGCCCAGTCGCGACGCACCGTGGCTTACGCCGTGGTGTGTTTGTGACTTCAGAGCAACAAGCAGAGGGACGAGTTCGAGTGCCACGCCCCGCGGGCCGTCAGCTGCCTGGCGTCGTACCAAGAGGGCTCCAGGCGGATCCTACTGGTGGGCTCCTATGACAGCACCATCAGCGTGAGGGACGCCAAGACCGGTCTGCTGCTGCGCACGCTGGGGGGACACACCAAGACGGTCCTCTGCATGAAGGTGCCCCCCCCCACACACACACACGCCTCTTCACGTTGAAATTATAAAAAAAGGCTAAAGACACAACTTTTTAATCAGGCTTTTCACTAATCATCTGGTTTGTATTATTTTATCCTGTTGTTTTTCATCTTAATCATTAACATGTCCACTATTATTCTCATGTTTTATTAACTTATTAATGTAATATTTATATTATTTATTTATATTTGTTTTATTATACATATGCATTTACCGTACATGTATTTTTTGTTTTTCCCCGGTGTGGCATGGAAGGTGGCGTTTTACCTCAAATCCTTTATTATTTTAGTTTTTGCTTTGTTATTGCCAATAGTGCTGTCTGTGTGTTCTAAGAAGATGGAGCCAAGGTTAACGACGTTTGTTTCCAGGTTGTGAACGACATGGTTTTCAGCGGCTCCAGCGACCAGAACGTCTACGCGCACAACATCCATGTGAGTCCACCTTCTTTCACGTAGCGTGCAGGTGCAGGCGGGATGGGTGGGCTGACGCCGGCGTCTTCTGTGCAGAGCGGCGAGCTGGTGCGCGTCTACAAGGGCCACAGTCACGCCGTCACCGTGGTAACGGTTGTTGGCAAGGTGATGCTGACCGCCTGCCTGGACAAACTGGTCCGCGTCTACGACCTACAGGTGCCTTCCTTTGCATCACGCATTGTGGACTGAACCAAGCCTGAGCTTTATTCCTCCCTCCACAGTCTCGAGAGCAGCTGCAGGTGTACGCCGGACATTCGGACATGGTGACCAGCATGGCGGTCCACCAGAACAAGGTGAGTCAACACCAAACGGCTTCTTCAAAGACTGGACTTGGAACACGCGTGGTCTTTTTTTCAGATCTACACGGGCTGCTACGACGGCAGCGTGCAGGCCGTGGAGCTGAACCTGTCACAGAACTACCGCTGCAGGGTAAGAAGACATTCAGCAATAATTGATTTCATGGATCTCAAGTGTGGCCCGCAGAATATTGTCAAAGTGAAATGAAATGAAAAAGCGGTAAACATTTATGAAAAAAGTGCAGAAAGATGTAATGCTGTGAGAAAAGTCTGATGTTTTGATAATAATAATAACTATCTCATATTGATGTGCAATATTTGAAATGAACAAATGAAAAAGATGGTTTGACTATTCTTAAATGTCAGTAAAAGTGAAATAATGATATTTGGTAAGAGTAGAAGAGAAAGTCACACACAAATACAAATAGATGGAATAGACATTGAAAGAGTAAATGAAACCAAATGTCTACGTTTATAATGATTGATGATTAAATGAACTGGAAATCCTGCTCCTTCTCCTTCTTTTCCTTCTCCTTCTTTCCTTCTCCTTCTCCTCCTTCTGCTCCTCCTCCTTCTCATTCTCCTTCTTCTTTTCCTTCCCCTTATTCTTCTTTCCCTTCTCCCTCTTCTTTTTCTTCTCCTTCTCTTTCTCATTTTCCTCCTTTTCCTTCTTTTTCTTTTTCTTCTCCTTTTTCTTTTCCTTCTCCCTCTTCTCTTTCTCCTCATTCTCCTTCTTCTTCTTTTCCTTCTCCTTCTCCTTCTTCTTTTCCTCCTCCTTCTTCTCCTTCTCTTTCTCCACCTTCTCCTCCTTCCCCTTCTTTTCCTTCTCCTTCTTTTCCTTCTCCTTCTTTCCTCCTTCTCTTCATTCTCCTTCTTCTTCTTTTCTTTCTCCTTCTCCTTCTCCCCCTTCTTTTCCTTCTTCTTCTTCTCCTTCTCCTTCTCCTTCTCCTTCTTCTCCTCCTCATTCTCCTTCTTCTTTTCCTTCTCCCTTTTCTATTCCTTCTTCTTTTTTCCTTTTCCTTCTTCTTCTTCTCCCTCTTCTTTCCCTTCTTCTTCTTCTCCTTCTTCTCCTTCTTCTTCTCCTTCTCATTGTTCTCCTTCTTCTTCTTTTCCTTTTCCTTCTTTTTTTTCTTCTCCTTCTTTTTCTTCTCCTTCTCTTTCTCCTTTTCTTCCTTCTCCTTCTTTTTCTTTTTATTCTCCTTCTTCTTTTCCTTCTCCCTCTCCTTCTTTTCCTTCTCCCTCTTCTATTCCTTCTCCCTCTCCTTCTTTTCCTTCTCCCTCTTCTATTCCTTCTCCTCTTTCTCCTTCTCCTTTTTTCCTTTTCCTTCTTCTCCTTCTCTTTCTTCTCCTTCTCATTCTCCTTCTTCTCTTTCTACTCCTTCTTATTTTCCTTCTTGTTCTTTTCCTTCTCCTTCTCCTTCTTCTCATTCTCCTTCTCATTCACCTTCTCCTTCATCTTCTCCTCCTTCTCCTTCTTCTCCTTCTTTCTTCTCCTTCTCCTTCTTCTTCTTTCTACTTGTTCTTCTTTTCCTTTTCCTTCTTCTTTTCCTTCTCTTTCTCCTTCTTCTCATTCTCCTTCTTCTTCTTTCCCTTCTCCTTCTCCCTCTTCTTTTCTTTCTCCTTCTCTTTCTCCTTCTCCTTCTTTTCCTTCTCCCTCTTCTATTCCTTCTCCTTGTTTTTTCCTTTTCCTTCTTCTTCTTTTTCTTCTCCCTCTTCTTTTCTTTCTCCTTCTTCTGCTTCTTCTACATTTTTTTTCTTTAACTTCCACGTCAACTACTTCTTGTTTTACTTATTTTTGTACTTCTTCTACTTCTTCTTTTTCTGCTACTTCCTATTCTACTTTTTCTTTTACTTCTACTTCTTTTCCTCTTCTTCTTCTACTACTTCTTCTATTTCTTCTACTTCTTCTTCTACTACTTCTACTTTTTTTCCTCTTCTTCATCTATTTCTTATTTTACTTCAACTTCTTCTACTACTACTTCTACAAGTACAACTACTATGGTATTTCACATAGTTTTCTGCATTTAAAACTGTAAAATGTGTTTAGTGGTCATCATGTTGAGTGGAAGGCCTGTGGGACACCAACTGCTCTTTGTCGCCCTCATGTGTCCACACTGCTCTTTGTCGCCCTCATGTGTCCACACTGCTCTTTGTCGCCCTCATGTGTCCACACTGCTCTTTGTCGCCCTCATGTGTCCACACTGCTCTTTGTCGCCCTCATGTGTCCACACTGCTCTTTGTCGCCCTCATGTGTCCACACTGCTCTTTGTCGCCCTCATGTGTCCACACTGCTCTTTGTCGCCCTCATGTGTCCACACTGCTCTTTGTCGCCCTCATGTGTCCACACTGCTCTTTGTCGCCCTCATGTGTCCACACTGCTCTTTGTCGCCCTCGTGTGTCCACACTGCTCTTTGTCGCCCTCGTGTGTCCACACTGCTCTTTGTCGCCCTCATGTGTCCACAATGCTCTTTGTCGCCCTCGTGTGTCTGCAGTGGCACGGCTGCTCGCAGGTTTTCGGCGTCATGGAGCACCTGCAGCAGCACCTGGTCAACGAGCACGCGGGCGACAAGGTGCAGACGCTGCGGTGCCGCTGGAGAGACTGCCAGGAGTTCTTCTGCGCCCGCGGCGGCTCCAAGCAGGTAATCTCCTGCCGTCGCCTTACCTGGAGGGGGAGGAGCTTACAGTAGATGTTGTGTTGTTACGCAGGGGATGCTCGCACACGTGCAGAAACACGGCGAGGAGGCGGAGCCGGAGCCTTGAGTTCCTCCCCCCCATATTGGGCGGGATAATTGGGAACGTGTCCACCACTTAACGTTCCATGTTGGAATCCAACATTTAAGTGTCCCTTGCTATTTTGTTTTTTTCTACGTTCAGACGGGCGTGCGGCGAGCGGCCACCATGCCCACACCCGCTTTTCCACTGACCAAATAAAGAGGCCTTTTCCCACCGAGATAATGTGAGCGCTGCCGGGGTAGAGAAAGAACGCCGTGCTTCCTAAAGGCCGCACTTGGCGTGCGTTCAGGACGTTTTTATTGTTGTGACGTGTCTTTGTGATCAACATCTTTATTTGATTTTATTATCAACGTTTTCTTCTCCTATAAGGCAGAAGACTGGACGGGTGGCGTCTTGTTTTCTTCTCCTATAAGGCAGAAGACTGGACGGGTGGCGTCTTGTTTTCTTCTCCTATAAGGCAGAAAGACTGGACGGGTGGCGTCTTGTTTTCTTCTCCTATAAGGCAGAAGACTGGACGGGTGGCGTCTTGTTTTCTTCTCCTATAAGGCAGAAGACTGGACGGGTGGCGTCTTGTTTTCTTCTCCTATAAGGCAGAAGACTGGACGGGTGGCGTCTTGTTTTCTTCTCCTATAAGGCAGAAGACTGGACGGGTGGCGTCTTGTTTTCTTCTCCTTTAAGGCAGAAGACTGGACGGGTGGCGTCTTGTTTTCTTCTCCTATAAGGTAGAAGACTGGACGGGTGGCGTCTTGTTTTCTTCTCCTATAAGGCAGAAGACTGGACGGGTGGCGTCTTGTTTTCTTCTCCTATAAGGCAGAAGACTGGACGGGTGGCGTCTTGTTTTCTTCTCCTATAAGGCAGAAGACTGGACGGGTGGCGTCTTGTTTTCTTCTCCTATAAGGCAGAAGACTGGACGGGTGGCGTCTTGTTTTCTTCTCCTTTAAGGCAGAAGACTGGACGGGTGGCGTCTTGTTTTCTTCTCCTATAAGGTAGAAGACTGGACGGGTGGCGTCTTGTTTTCTTCTCCTATAAGGCAGAAGACTGGACGGGTGGCGTCTTGTTTTCTTCTCCTATAAGGCAGAAGACTGGACGGGTGGCGTCTTGTTTTCTTCTCCTATAAGGCAGAAGACTGGACGGGTGGCGTCTTGTTTTCTTCTCCTTTAAGGCAGAAGACTGGACGGGTGGCGTCTTGTTTTCTTCTCCTATAAGGCAGAAGACTGGACGGGTGGCGTCTTGTTTTCTTCTCCTATAAGGCAGAAAGACTGGACGGGTGGCGTCTTGTTTTCTTCTCCTATAAGGCAGAAGACTGGACGGGTGGCGTCTTGTTTTCTTCTCCTATAAGGCAGAAGACTGGACGGGTGGCGTCTTGTTTTCTTCTCCTATAAGGCAGAAGACTGGACGGGTGGCGTCTTGTTTTCTTCTCCTATAAGGCAGAAGACTGGACGGGTGGCGTCTTGTTTTCTTCTCCTTTAAGGCAGAAGACTGGACGGGTGGCGTCTTGTTTTCTTCTCCTATAAGGTAGAAGACTGGACGGGTGGCGTCTTGTTTTCTTCTCCTATAAGGCAGAAGACTGGACGGGTGGCGTCTTGTTTTCTTCTCCTATAAGGCAGAAGACTGGACGGGTGGCGTCTTGTTTTCTTCTCCTATAAGGCAGAAGACTGGACGGGTGGCGTCTTGTTTTCTTCTCCTATAAGGCAGAAGACTGGACGGGTGGCGTCTTGTTTTCTTCTCCTTTAAGGCAGAAGACTGGACGGGTGGCGTCTTGTTTTCTTCTCCTATAAGGTAGAAGACTGGACGGGTGGCGTCTTGTTTTCTTCTCCTATAAGGCAGAAGACTGGACGGGTGGCGTCTTGTTTTCTTCTCCTATAAGGCAGAAGACTGGACGGGTGGCGTCTTGTTTTCTTCTCCTATAAGGCAGAAGACTGGACGGGTGGTGTCTTGTTCGCAGGAGAAGCGTGTTTATTTGATTTGGTTTGCTTTTATTTTCTTCTTTTGTCAGGTGTTTGCTTGTCCTGATGAAGACTTTAGGGCAGGGGTGTCCAAACCTTTGGACTTGGGGGCCGCATTGGGCTCCAAAATAGGTCTGGGGTCCGAAAACCCACTCCATATAGCCTATACATGTACGTGTGTGTGTGTGTGTGTGTGTGTGTGTGTGTGTGTGTGTGTGTGTGTGTGTGTGTGTGTGTGTGTGTGTGTGTGTGTATCAATGTATTTGTGTGTGTGTATGTACAGTATGTGTGTGTGTATGTATCGATGTATTTGTGTGTGTGTGTGGATGTATTTGTGTGTGTATGTGTGTGTGTGTGTGTATCGATGTATTTGTGTGTGTGTATGTACAGTATGTGTGTGTGTATGTATCGATGTATTTGTGTGTGTATGTATGTGAATGTATGTGTGTATGTATCGATGTATTTGTGTGTGTGTGAATGTGTGTATGTATCGATGCATTTGTGTGTGTGTGTGTGTGTGTATATATGTATGTATGTGTACGTGTGTATGTATCGATGTATTTGTGTGTATGTATCGATATATTTGTGTGTATGTGAATGTGTGTATGTATCGATGTATTTGTGTGTGTGTGTATTAGTGTATGTATGTGTGTATGAATGTGTGTATGAATGTGTGTATGTATCGATGTATTTGTGTGTGTGCGTGTGTTTATTATGTGTGTATGTGTATTTGTGTGTGTGTGTGTGTGTGTGTGTCTGTGTGTGTGTGTGTGTGTATGTATTTAATAATGTGTACGTGTGTATGTATGCGTGTATGTGAATGTGTGTGTGTGTATGTATGTGTATGTGAATGTGTGTATGTATCGATGTATTTGTGTGTGTGCATTAGTGTATGTATGTGTGTATGAATGTGTGTATGTATCGATGCATTTGTGTGTGTGTGTGTGTGTATATATGTATGTATGTGTACGTGTGTATGTGTGTATGTATCGATGTATTTGTGTGTATGTATCGATATATATGTGTGTATGTGAATGTGTGTATGTATCGATGTATTTGTGTGTGTATTAGTGTATGAATGTGTGTGTGTATGTATCGATGTATTTGTGTGTGTGTGTGTGTGTGTATGTGTGTGTGTTTATTATGTGTGAATGTGTGTATGTATTTGTGTGTGTGTGTCTGTGTGTGTGTGTGTGTGTGTATGTATTTAATAATGTGTATGTATGCGTGTATGTGAATGTGTGTATGTGTATGTGTGTGTATGTATGTGTAAGTGTATGTGAATGTGTGTATGTATCGATGTATTTGTGTGGGTGTATTAGTGTATGTATGTATGTATGAATGTGTGTTTGTATCGATGTATTCATGTGTGTGTGTGTATTGTGTTTATGTGAATGTGTGTATATGTATTAATGTGTACGTGTGTATGTATGTGAATGTGTGTATGTATCGATGTATTTGTGTGTGTGTGTGTGTGTGTGTGTGTGTGTGTGTGTGTGTATATGTACTGTATGTATGTATCTGTGTACTTGTATGTGTGTGTGTGTGTGTGTGTGTGTGTATCTATGTCTATGTGTGTGTGTGTGTGGGTGAGTGCGTGCATATATATGTACTGTATGTGTATATATATGTATATTTGCATATATTTATATACACATGTTATATATCATTTTATATATATATATATATATATATATATATATATATATATATATATATATATATATATAATGGATATATAATTAATAATTGTATATTAAGTGTGTGTGAAAGTTAGACTCCCATCCTGTTTACTTCTGTGACCTCCTTAAAGTTTTGTAATCAAACAGAAATATCAAGCAGCTAAAATGTGCCAAACATGGATAAGTGTAGAAAAAGAGTGTTTTTGCATTTTTCCCATCATGCACTGCAGGGGATTTAAACTGGGTGTCATTTTTGGAATGATGTGTTGTGTTTGGACATGTTTTATATTATCCACCAAGTCCAGTGAGCAGGTTTTTGTGTTGCTTTATTTTGCGCCATGAGTGGTAGAGGTTGTCTGTAATTGGGTCGTGTAAAAACGTTCTGTGCCGTGTACACTTCAAAGTGCAATTCATGGTCATTAGTAGGAGTTCCTCGCTTTGATGGGAGGCAAAGTTGCACTGTCAGATATTCAAATGAAGTTGGAGGCCAGAGTCCTTTTGTAACCCGTGACTTGTCTTTGTGTTTGTTTCTGCAACGTGAACGTCGGGCCACTTTGTCTTTTTCCCCGATTGACACGTTTATACCGTTGTCGGAACAACTTTTTGCCTTTCTAATCGAGACTTTTTCACACTTGTGGCGGGGAGCAACAAGACAAAAGGGCGGCAGGAGGAGGTGACGCAGGTGTAGAGGAGGTGTTTGATGGAAGCAGCGAGAAAGAAAGAATTAGGATTTAACCCACCCCCACCCCCCAACACACTTTTGCTACTTTTTCATTTTTAACCTCGCTGTTGCCCTCGTTGACGTTTTTAGGCGATGTTTTTACTTGAAGTCAGACGCGAAGCGCGGCGTTCACTTCCCACCCGGCAACACCCGGCGTTCTTCAAGAGTTTTTTTTTTTTTTTTTTTTTTTTTTTTTTTTAACAGTGCAATCCAAGGAGTTTATTAAAAATAATAACAATAAAAAAATATACGCAACATTATGACAACCGTCCTCTGATTTCTTTCCTGTCCACAGTTTTTGAATTCATTCATCGGGTTTACCTTCTTAACTTATAATTAACCCTTTCACCCACATGGCTATGAAGTTTTGGACTTGAAAAATAAATACATAAATATACAATTATTATTTTTTTTTTCATAATTTAAAAAAAATGCATGCCGTATTTTTCGGACCATAGGGCGCACCGGATTCCCGATAAATTGTCTATTTTTGATCTTTATGTGTCTCTCTCTCCCTCTCTGGCTCCCACTCCAACTCCAACAACTTGTCTCGTTCCGGCTGCTGCTAATAAAGGCGACAGGTGATTAGATCAATCAATCAATCAATGTTTATTTATATAGCCCTAAATCACAAGTGTCTCAAAGGGCTGCACAAGCCACAACGACATCCTCGGTACAGAGCCCACATAAGGGCAAGGAAAAACTCACCCCAGTGGGACGTCGATGTGAATGACTATGAGAAACCTTGGAGAGGACCGCATATGTGGGTAACCCCCCCCCCTCTAGGGGAGACCGAAAGCAATGGATGTCGAGTGGGTCTAACATAATATTGTGAGAGTACAGTCCATAGTGGATCCAGCATAACAGTAAGAGTCCAGTCCAGTCGCTGTCTTCGAGGCCGGTCCTTGCACACCCCGTTCCGCGGCAGGCCCGCAGGCCACGCCCCCCTCCACAGTATACTTTTTGACCCAGCAGATTTGGTCACATTTTCAGTAGACCCATAATAAATTACATGAGCGGGTCTATTCAGGTCTTTTTTCATAGAAAAGGCCCACCGGGTTATAAGGCGCATTTTTTGGTGGTTCTTTGCTCTAACCCTTTCACCCACATGGCTATGAAGTTTTGGACTTGAAAAATAAACTTTAAAACGGAAAGTCAAGTTTTGATGTTGAGTTTTGAAAAATATAGAAGTTTTTTTTTTTTTTTTCATAATTAAAAAAAAAAATGCATGCCGTATTTTTCGGACCAAAGGGCGCACCGGATTCCCGATAAATTGTCTATTTTTGATCTTTATGTGTCTCTCTCTCTCTCTAACAACTTGTCTCGTTCCGGCTGCTGCTAATAAAGGCGACGGGTGATTAGATAAGGCCCGGCCGGGCAATCTACACACCTGTCGCTGTCTTCGAGGCCGGTCCTTGCACACCCCGTTCCGCGGCAGGACCGCAGGCCACGCCCCCCTCCACAGTATACTTTTTGACCCAGCAGATTTGGTCACATTTTCAGTAGACCCATAATAAATTAGACGAGCGGGTCTATTCAGGTCTTTTTTCCATAGAAAAGGCGCACCGGATTATAAGGCGCATTTTTTTTCTAAATGTAAAAGACTTCCTTGTGGTCTACAAAACATGTGATGGTGGTTCTTTGCTCAAAACGTTGCATAGATGATGTTTTACAGATCATCTTCAAGGATGCACCGTTTTGTGGACGCTCTTATTTACGTGGCTCACCTTCGACAGCGGATCGCGAGCAACATTTTCAGGACTTATGCAGATCCCAAATACACATCAGCAGGTACTAGAAGGTAAGAAAAGTTCATATTTTCATAGCTTACCAAAGTCTTACCGAAAACATTTTGACAGATTTTTGATTGTGTGTAATGTTCTGTATTTTCAATGGAACATATAAAATGTTGGTGTTGTTTACTTGAGTCATATTGCAGTCTACACGCGTCTCTTATGTGTGACTGCCATCATATTGCAGTCCACACGTGTCTCTTATGTGTGACTGCCATCATATTGCAGTCTACACGTATCTCTTATGTGTGACTGCCATCTACTGGTCACACTTATCATTTCCTACTACCTACTCAGTGGTTAGAGTGCACGCCCTGAGATCCGTAGTTTGTGAGTTCAAACCCGGTCGAGTCATACCAAAGACTATAAAAATGGGAGCCATTACCTCCCTGCTTCACACATCAAGGGTTGGAATTGGGGGTTAAATCACCAAAAATGTTTCCTGGGCACGGCCACAGCTGCTGCTCACTGCTCCCCTCACCTTCCAGGGGGTGATCAAGGGTGATGGGTCAAATGCAGAGGACACATTTCACCACACCGAGTGTGTGTGTGGCAATCATTGGTACTTTAACTTTAACTTGTACCAAATAAAATTGCTGTGAGGTCGGTAAGCACACCCAAAATGGTTCCGTACTTTAGGTGCACCGGGTTATAAGGCGCACTGTCAAGTTTTGAGAAAAAAAGAGGATTTTAAGTGCGCCTTATAGTCGGAAAAATACGTTTTTTTTGGGGGGTTTTTTTCAGGTTAAATATAATTAAAATTCACTCTAGTATTTGTTTTGCATAAATTATACAACATTTGAATTTTCATATATTTTGATATTTGAGCCTCTGTTTTTTCTAAATTAAATCCTATTTTTTAAATATTATTTTTTTAGACTTTTGGCTGAAATTTAGCGTTGGAACACGCATTTGAATCTGGAAAAAAAAAAATTTTTTAGTCTGAAACAAAAAAGACGATTTGAACCTGGAAAAAAATAATAATGTTCATGTTAAATATAATTATGATTCACTCTAGTATATGTTTTGCATAAATTATAAACATTTTTAATTTTCATATTTTGATATTTGAGCCTCTGTTTTTTCTGATTTAAATCCTATTTTTTCCAAAAAAAAAAATAATTTTTAGATTTAGACTTTTGGCTGAAATTTAGCGTTGGAACACGCGCTCGAATCTGAATTTTTTTTTTTTTTTTAGTCTGAAACAAAAAAAGCCGATTTGAACCTGGAAAAAAAAAATTCAGGTTAAATATAATTATGATTCACTCTAGTATTTGTTTTGCATAAATTATAAACAATTTTAATTTTCATATATTTTGATATTTGAGCCTCTGTTTTTTCTGATTTAAATCCTATTTTTTCCTCTTTTTTTCTTTTCTTTTTTTTTTTTTAGACTTTTGGCTGAAATTTAACGTTGGAACACACATTTCAATCTGAAAAAATATTTTTTTTTTTAGTCTGAAACAAAAAAAACCCGATTTGAACCTGGAAAAAAAAATAATGTTCAGGTTAAATATAATTATAAGTATTTGTTTTGCATAAATTATAAACATTTTAAATTTTCATATATTTTGATATTTGAGCCTCTATTTTTTCTGATTTAAATCCTATTTTTTCCATTTTTTTATTTATTTTTAGATTTAGACTTTTGGTTGAAATATAGCATTGGAACACGCGTTTAAATCTGAATTTTATTTTTTTTAGTCTGAAACAAAAAAAGCCGATTTGAACCTGGAAAAAAAAAATTCAGGTTAAATATAATTATGATTCATTCTAGTATTTGTTTTGCATAAATTATAAACAATTTTAATTTTCATATATTTTGATATTTGAGCCTCTGTTTTTTCTGATTTAAATCCTATTTTTTTCCTTTTTAAAAAAAATTTTTTTTAGACTTTTGGCTGAAATTTAGCGTTGGAACACGCATTTGAATTTGAATTTTTTTTTTTTTTAGTCTGAAACAAAAAAAACGATTTGAACCTGGAAAAAAATAATAATGTTCAGGTTAAATATAATTATGATTCACTCTAGTATTTGTTTTGCATAAATTATAAACATTTTTAATTTTCATATTTTGATATTTGAGCCTCTTTTTTTTCCGATTTAAATCCTATTTTTTCCAAAAAAAATATTAATTTTTAGATTTAGACTTTTGGCTGAAATTTAGCGTTGGAACACGCGCTCGAATCTGATTTTTTTTTTTTTTTTTTTTTTAAGTCTGAAACAAAAAAAGCCGATTTGAACCTGGAAAAAAAAAATTCAGGTTAAATATAATTATGATTCATTCGAGTATTTGTTTTGCATAAATTATAAACAATTTTAATTTTCATATATTTTGATATTTGAGCCTCTGTTTTTTCTGATTTAAATCCTATTTTTTCCTCTTTTTTTCTTTTCTTTTTTTTTTTTAGACTTTTGGCTGAAATTTAACGTTGGAACACACATTTCAATCTGAAAAAATATTTTTTTTTTTAGTCTGAAACAAAAAAAACCCGATTTGAACCTGGAAAAAAAAATAATGTTCAGGTTAAATATAATTATAAGTATTTGTTTTGCATAAATTATAAACATTTTAAATTTTCATATATTTTGATATTTGAGCCTCTATTTTTTCTGATTTAAATCCTATTTTTTCCATTTTTTTATTTATTTTTAGATTTAGACTTTTGGTTGAAATATAGCATTGGAACACGCGTTTAAATCTGAATTTTATTTTTTTTAGTCTGAAACAAAAAAAGCCGATTTGAACCTGGAAAAAAAAAATTCAGGTTAAATATAATTATGATTCATTCTAGTATTTGTTTTGCATAAATTATAAACAATTTTAATTTTCATATATTTTGATATTTGAGCCTCTGTTTTTTCTGATTTAAATCCTATTTTTTTCCTTTTTAAAAAAATTTTTTTTTAGACTTTTGGCTGAAATTTAGCGTTGGAACACGCATTTGAATTTGAATTTTTTTTTTTTTTAGTCTGAAACAAAAAAAACGATTTGAACCTGGAAAAAAATAATAATGTTCAGGTTAAATATAATTATGATTCACTCTAGTATTTGTTTTGCATAAATTATAAACATTTTTAATTTTCATATTTTGATATTTGAGCCTCTTTTTTTTCCGATTTAAATCCTATTTTTTCCAAAAAAAATATTAATTTTTAGATTTAGACTTTTGGCTGAAATTTAGCGTTGGAACACGCGCTCGAATCTGATTTTTTTTTTTTTTTTTTTTTTAAGTCTGAAACAAAAAAAGCCGATTTGAACCTGGAAAAAAAAAATTCAGGTTAAATATAATTATGATTCATTCGAGTATTTGTTTTGCATAAATTATAAACAATTTTAATTTTCATATATTTTGATATTTGAGCCTCGGTTTTTTTCTGATTTAAATCCTATTTTTTCCTCTTTTTTTTCTTTTCTTTTTTTTTTTAGACTTTTAACTGAAATTTAGCGTTGGAACACGCATTTCAATCTGAATTTTTAAATTTTTTTTAATTCTGAAACAAAAAACCCCGATTTGAACCTGGAAAAAAAAATAATGTTCAGGTTAAATATAATCATGATTCACTCTAGTATTTGTTTTGCATAAATTATAAACATTTTTAATTTTCATATATTTTGATATTTGAGCCTCTGTTTTTTCTGATTTAAATCCTATTTTTTCCCAAAAAAAATTTAATTTTTAGATTTAGACTTTTGGCTGAAATTTAGCGTTGGAACACGCGCTCGAATCTGAATTAAAAAAAAAATTTTTTTAGTCTGAAACAAAAAAAGCCGATTTGAACCTGGAAAAAAAAAATTCAGGTTAAATATAATTATGATTCATTCTAGTATTTGTTTTGCATAAATTATAAACAATTTTAATTTTCATATATTTTGATATTTGAGCCTCTGTTTTTTCTGATTTAAATTATATTTTTTCCTCTCTTTTTTTTCTTTTTTTTTAGACTTTTGGCTGAAATTTAGCGTTGGAACACGCATTTGAATTTGATTTTTTTTTTTTTTTTTAGTCTGAAACAAAAAAACGATTTGAACCTGGAAAAAAAAAATAATGTTCAGATTAAATATAATTATGATTCACTCTAGTATTTGTTTTGCATAAATTATAAACATTTGTCATTTTCATATTTTGATATTTGAGCCTCTGTTTTTTCTGATTTAAATCCAATTTTTTCCATTTTTTATTTTAGACTTTTGGCTGAAATTTAGCATTGGAACACGCATTTGAATCTGAAAAAAATTTTTTTTTTTTAGTCTGAAACAAAAAAAAGCGATTTGAACCTGGAAAAAAAAAATGTTCAGGTTAAATATAATTATGATTCACTCTAGTATTTGTTTTGCATAAATTATAAACATTTTTAATTTTCATATATTTTGACATTTTAGCCAGTTTTTTCTGATTTAATCCTTTTTTCCCCATTTTTTTATTTATTTTTAGATTTAGACTTTTGGCTAAAATTTAGCGTTGGAACACGCGTTTGAATCTGAATTTTTTTTTCTCTTTTTAGTCTGAAACAAAAAAAGCCGATTTGAACCTGGAAAAAATAATTTACCTGGAAAAATGCAGATTTGAACGCACTTGATCCATCTAGTGGTACGCCATGGAATCACTTAATGAAATATTCAAACACGGTGTTACTGTTCAAACTGTGTGTGACCAAAAATTATTAAATATAATTGTTAAATAAAACCTCTGCTTTGTTTGTAATGAATACTTAGGCCTTCTACGCTACTGTATTTTAATGCTGGTTACCATGGTGGTACTTGGAGAGCCAAGTGTTTTTCTGAGGTGAACGGATCGGCCAACGAACCCCCACATATGTTATACCATCGGAAAGGTCTCACTCGCGCCTACGGCGGTACTTTAAGTTGGGAACATTTCGTGTTACCATGGTGATGCTATTCACGAATGAAAAAAAAAAGGGCCAGTTTAATGGGTACATACCTTTTTAATGCACGATTGCTCTGAGACAAAGACCAAAAACACAAGATTACCTCTTCTTGTAGCTCAGCCATTCTTTCACGTAGCTCGGTGCTTAACGTCTTATTTTGTTCACACACTTTGGATACAAGCCAACTGATAGCATGCTAACATTAGCTTGCGTGCATGCTAACACAAGCATGATATTTTTTGAGTTAAATTTGCTTCCGTTTACCCCAGATTCAAATAACTTGGTACGTGACACTTGTTAACTGTTAGCATCCAAATGTAAGCATGCTCGCAAGCTATTATTAGCATGCTAACTTTTTTCCCCCCCACTTTTTTCTCTACTTCCGCAGCCGTACACCTTACAGCCGGGTTACTTGATATGTGAGACATGCTAACTGTTAGCATGCCATTTTTAGCATTACCATGAATTGATTAGCGTGGTTAAACAAGTTGAAAAACTCATTCGGGTGTGTGGAAGGATGCATATATGTTTGAGTTCTTTCTTTTTACATAGCCATGTTTGATCAGCTAGTACTTTTCCTTTTTTCCTTCTACCAGTTTCTTCAGACATTTTAGATGCCTTGTTAGTGTCTTCACCTTTGGAATGTGAAATACGACACCCACTCTTCCCTTATCAGTGTTGCGAGGGGGAGAGATGGGGGTTTTCTTTGTGTGAAAAGGAGTTGCCTTTTCCGTTGGAATGCCAGATCAACTAGAGTAGCCGATATGAATGTAATGGTTAAGTTGAACTCCTAAAGCTTTAGTAAAACTTGAAAATATTCCAATTCTGTCTTGATGGTCCTTCTTACTCAGCATATATGTCATTGAAAGAACTTGGGATTGACCAGTAACTTAGATTCCCTGGGAGGAAGAACTGGTCCGGCGCAACAATTGTTACTATTTAGTGGTCAATTGTACGGTGCAATCTACTAATAAAAGTTTCAATCAATCAAAATCAAAGCACACATGCTAAGTGTTACATTTTAATGTAAGCATGCTAAT
Source organism: Nerophis lumbriciformis (assembly GCF_033978685.3). Taxonomy (NCBI): domain Eukaryota; kingdom Metazoa; phylum Chordata; class Actinopteri; order Syngnathiformes; family Syngnathidae; genus Nerophis; species Nerophis lumbriciformis. The sequence continues at coordinate 4,027,814 of NC_084573.2, forward strand.
GTTTTAGGCTATCCCTATAGCTCATTTTGTACACTTACACATAAAACTCTCGGATTCAGACACACGGCACCATTTTAAAAGTACGGCGGCTTCCGACGACCCCCGGCCAGGGGTCCAGGGCACAGATAGCAGGCCCATAAAAATTTCCGCGGGAATTTTCTAGTAGGCTATATTCTTACAATCATCAATAGTATTGCTGCAATTCTTGCAAATTAATCAATTTTTTTTATTTATTTGAATGTAGCAATATTTTGTGGAAAAATACTCAGTCCATAATATATAAAAATGCATATACTTTTAAGATAGGAGTATCTTTTTTTTTTTTTTGCAATACATTTAGAGGTTTTTGATTATATTAAAATGTGTTGAAAATGGTTTAAAAAACATTTTTTGTTCATGTTAAAAGCACGTTGTCCTCCCTTTTCACATTAGAAAATGTTCTTCAAACTCAAAGAGTAACAAGAATATTTGGGGGAAAACATGTTTACAATTCAAGCATGAAAAGGTTTAGAATGTAAAAAGAAAATCCTTTGAAAATGGACAAAAACATTAATGGTGGTGTCTGTCAAATCTGGTTAGAAAGTGGTGCAGGATCAGAAGCTGTTTTTATTCAATCGGATCCAGATCTGATCCGGATTTGGAACCAATGTAAACATAACATGGAAAATCCTATTTTATATGTTTCTCAAATATCCTCAGATCAGCTTGTATTTAAAAAAAAAAAAATCGGAACAAAACTTTTCCTACAATGGAACTTCACAGCCTCAAATGCCCTAAAACTGGTTTGTTTTGGAGTTAAATCTTTTTTTTCATGGTTTAAATAGTCCAATTTGTATGTTTTGCTTTCATTTTGGCATTTTTTGTGCGTAAGTTGAGTCAATTGCAAAATAATTTGATCAAGATGCTATCTTAAACACTTGTAATGATTCCAGCAGTTCCATAAAAGGCCACTAGATGACAGCATTGCTGAGTTAACACTTTGATCAGAAGGTGAGTAGTTTATTTTATTGTAGAAACTCTGAGGGCCACCTGGAGGTTATAGTAACATTGAATCCATATGAATATAAATATAAATATGCATGATATTATTATATCTATTTTTTACGTATACTGTAAAAAATAATATAGCTTTTGCTGGCAGGAATTTTATTGTAAAATTTTTAAGGTAAAATCTATTGTCAATTTGAACAGTGTACAATTTGATATATAACTGAAACAATCCTCCTCCTTCTCCTCCTTTTCCTTCTTCTCAGTCTCCTCCTGCACCTTCTTCTCCTTCCCCTCCTCTTCCTTCTCCATCTCCTTCTCCTCCTCCTCCCCCTTCTTCCCCTTGCCATTCTTCTTCTCCTTCTTCTTCTCCTTCCCCTTCTTCCCCTTGCCATTCTTCTTCTCCTTCTTCTTCTCCTTCCCCTCCTCCTCCTCCTTCCCCTTCAACTCCTCCTCTTTATTATCCCTCTTCCCCTTCTCCTCCTTCTTCCTCTCCCTCTTCTCCTACTCATCCTCTTCCTTCTTCTTCTCCGTCTCCTCCTCCTCCTCCTTCTTCCTCTCCTTCTCCTTCTCCTTCTACTCATCCTTCTCCTTCTTCTCCTTCTCTTCCTTCTACTCATCCTTGTTCTTCTCCTTTCCCTTCTCCCCTCCTTCTCTTTCCCCTCCTTCTCCCCCTCCTTCTCTTTCCCCTTCTCCTTCCCCTTCTCATTCTTCGTCTCCTTCTCCTACTTCTTCTCCTCCTTCTACTCATCCTTGTTCTTCTCCTTCTCCTTCGCCACCTCCTTCTCTTTCCCCTTCTCCTTCTCTTTCCCTTTCTCATTCTTTGTCTCCTTCTTCTTCTTCTCCTCCTCCTTCTTCCTCTCCTCCTTCTTCTTCTCCTTCTACTCATCCTTCTTCTTCTCTTTCTCCTGCTCTTTCCCCTTCTCCTCCTTCTTCTTCTCCTCCTCCTTCTCCTTCTCATTCTTCTTCTCCTTCAACTCATCCTTCTTCTCTTTCTCCTGCTCCTTCCCCTTCTCCTTCTCCTCATTCTTCACCTTCTCCTTCTTCTTCTCCTTCTCCTTCTCCTTCTCATCCTTCTTCTTCTTCTTCTCCTTCTTCTTCTCCTTCTCCTTCTCATCCTTCTTCTTCTTCTTCTCTTCCTCCTTATTCTCCTTCTCCTTTTTCTCATTCTCCTTGTTCTTCTCCTTCTCCTTCGCCACCTCCTTCTCTTTCCCCTTCTCATTCTTTGTCTCCTTCTTCTTCTTCTCCTCCTCCTTCTTCCTCTCCTTCTCCTTCTTCTTCTCCTTCTACTCATCCTTCTTCTTCTCTTTCTCCTGCTCTTTCCCCTTCTCCTCCTTCTTCTCCTCCTTCTCCTTCTCATTCTTCTTCTCCTTCAACTCATCCTTCTTCTCTTTCTCCTGCTCCTTCCCCTTCTCCTTCTCTTTCTCCTTCTCCTCATTCTTCACCTTCTCCTTCTTCTTCTCCTTCTCCTTCTCCTTCTCATCCTTCTTCTTCTTCTTCTCCTTCTTCTTCTCCTTCTCCTTCTCCTTCTCATCCTTCTTCTTCTTCTTCTCTTCCTCCTTTTTCTCATTCTCCTTCTCCTTCTCCTCCTCCTTCTGCTTCTTCTACTTCTTTGTCTTTTTCTTCTTCTACTTCTTTTTATTTTACTTCCACTTCTACTACTTCTTAGTTTACTTATTTTCCAACTTTTTCTTCTACTTCTTCTTTTTCTGCTACTTCTTCATTCTTCTTTTTCTTTTACGTCTACTTCTTCTACTTCTTTTCCTCTTCTTCTTCTTCTACTAATTATTTTATTTCTACTACTTATTTTTGTACCTATTCTACTTCTTCTTTTCTACTTCTAATTATTGTCATACTTCTATTTCTTCTACTATTATACTTCTACTTCTTTTTATTTTTCTTCTACTTCTTCTTTTACTTCTACTTCTTCTTCTACTACTTATTTTTCTACTTTCATTTCTACTTATTTTTCTACTTCTACTTGCTTTAGAATCAAAATGTAAGCCGATATTTGAGTATTTATTTTTATTTTAACCGCAAAGAAGTTTGGAATGTGTGATGATATATTATTTTACATTATTAGATCATATTAAAGTTTTAAACGAATGTAATTTTGGGCAGCACACGTCATTTTTTCCCTTTACTGACGCATATTATTTCCAGGCTTTTGGGGGCCTAGAGTTGGTGAGTGACCTCCTTTTACACTTCCATGACAAATGTTCAAATATAACTTGATGATGGCCACAGTTTGACCCTGGAGCTGACTTTTTTGTATCATTCATTCCGATGGGGACTTGAATTCGAAATGGGATTTCCTTGTTGACAAATGTGTAAAGCCTGAAGGCACAGGTCCTCTCTTTGTCTGAACTCTTGTTTGTGTGTAAAGTCCTCGCTTTGTCTGAACTCTTGTTTGTGTGTAAGGTCCTCACTTTGTCTGAACTCTTGTTTGTGTGTAAAGTCCTCGCTTTGTCTGAACTCTTGTTTGTAAGGTCCTCGCTTTGTCTGAACTCTTGTTTGTGTGTAAGGTCCTCGCTTTGTCTGAACTCTTGTTTGTGTGTAAAGTCCTCGCTTTGTCTGAACTCTTGTTTGTGTGTAAGGTCCTTGCTTTGTCTGAACTCTTGTTTGTGTGTAAGTAAGGTCCTCGCTTTGTCTGAACTTTTGTTTGTGTGTAAGGTCCTCGCTTTGTCTGAACTCTTTTTTGTAAGGTCCTAGCTTTGTCTGAACTCTTGTTTGTGTGTAAAGTCCTCGCTTTGTAAGAACTCTTGTTTGTAAGGTCCTAGCTTTGTTTGAACTCTTGTTTGTGTGTAAAGTCCTCGCTTTGTCTGAACTCTTGTTTGTGTGTAAAGTCCTCGCTTTGTCTGAACTCTTGTTTGTGTGTAAGGTCCTCGCTTTGTCTGAACTCTTGTTTGTGTGTAAGTAAGGTTCTCGCTTTGTCTGAACTTTTGTTTGTGTGTCAGGTCCTCGCTTTGTCTGAACTCTTTTTTGTAAGGTCCTAGCTTTGTCTGAACTCTTGTTTGTGTGTAAAGTCCTCGCTTTGTAAGAACTCTTGTTTGTAAGGTCCTAGCTTTGTCTGAACTCTTGTTTGTGTGTAAGGTCCTCGCTTTGTCTGAACTTTTGTTTGTGTTAGGTCCTCGCTTTGTCTGAACTCTTGTTTGTAAGGTCCTAGCTTTGTCTGAACTGTTGTTTGTGTATAAGGTCCTCGCTTTGTCTGAACTCTTGTTTGTGTGTAAGGTCCTCGCTTTGTCTGAACTCTTGTTTGTGTGTAAGGTCCTCGCTTTGTCTGAACTTTTGTTTGTGTGTAAGGTCCTCGCTTTGTCTGAACTCTTGTTTGTGTGTAAAGTCCTCGCTTTGTCTGAACTCTTGTTTGTGTGTAAGGTCCTCGCTTTGTCTGAACTCTTGTTTGTGTGTAAGGTCCTCGCTTTGTCTGAACTCTTGTTTGTGTGTAAGTAAGGTCCTCGCTTTGTCTGAACTTTTGTTTGTGTGTAAGGTCCTCGCTTTGTCTGAACTCTTTTTTGTAAGGTCCTAGCTTTGTCTGAACTCTTGTTTGTGTGTAAAGTCCTCGCTTTGTAAGAACTCTTGTTTGTAAGGTCCTAGCTTTGTCTGAACTCTTGTTTGTGTGTAAGGTCCTCGCTTTGTCTGAACTCTTGTTTGTGTGTAAGGTCCTCGCTTTGTCTGAACTCTTGTTTGTGTGTAAGGTCCT